>NC_139452.1:30906969-31145614 GCF_963924565.1 Ascidiella aspersa | reverse complement strand
CGTGGCTAACCTGGGATTGGTTGCATCTTGCGTAGAGCTATGTATTCTTTTGAGTGTGATATAAAATTTAAATAATGTTTTTAATGTCAACCAATATATTCATTATACATAAACTGCACACCGGCACTCCACATGTTTCTCATCTTATTGGCCATTAACACAAAATTTATGTGGTTTATAGCTTCTAATAGGCCGATGAAATGACTTTCAAACGATTATTTGAAGAGCTACTTGAGTCAAACATCCAAGCAACTTAAATGTGTTGATTTCGTTGAGTTCTGCAGCCTGGATTTTCACCCATTAAAGTTAAATCATTTTTTAGTGTAAAGAAAAATATACCATTGTTTATTTATAAACTATTTTACGTCTTTTAAGACTGCAAGTTTTACAAATAGTTATTTTATTTTCAAAGTATGTTATTAATAATAAAAACATTTCCAGAACTTACCTGTACATTGACTTGAAAAATTCCAAGCCTAAAAATTAAGAGTACTGTATCTCACCATGTAAATGCCCTGACTAAATGTAACCTAATGCTTGGAATAAATAAAGGCAATGTGCATATTGTCAGCGGTTCATGTTTCAAACTGTTGTTGTCATTCGAAAGTGAGATTCGGTTAATTAAGTCATCATCCAAAACCTGTTGCCACTTCAATCTCCATTTCTTCTAGCTTTTCGTGGATAGTTTAAAATATGTATTATATGATTTGTTGAAAAACATAAGAATTTAACTTCACATTAGTGTTCTTGCTTTCAAAAATTCAAACTTTGTGTAATGCAAAATAAAACTTAACCAATAGATTAACAAACTCAAATACATATTCAACAAGCTAATTCAATAAACTTGAAAAAATGTGCATATAACAGAAAGATAAATATTTACTAAACTTAAATTTATATTTTAACATATCTGAAGACACGAAAGCAGCATTTATAATTTTATTAAGACACTGAAATATAAAACTAAAAACCAAAAAATTGCTGAACTAAACATGATTAATTGCTTTTGAAAGTTAAATTTACTTTTGGGGAAATTAAACTGAAAACTTTTTTCTAATAATTAAATACATCAATAAATACTTACCTGAACATTGATAAGACAAATGGCCTGCCAGAATTAAAACAAAAATCATTTTGTTACAAGCATCTAATGTGGACCTATACTAAATTAGCAAGTAATGATATCTCAGTGCTTCATTATAACTTATAAATAGAAGGAAACTGAAAACGAAAGCAAGTTGTGACATAGACTTCATATTTGTTTTCCTTAAGTGTGTTGGGATTACTTACTGACTCACCGGAAACAGTTCCTGGTTCATTGACTTTCTGATCTCAACAACAAAATAAGCTTTCCATGTCAACGTATGTAGGCTTAAAAAAATTGCCATTATATACATTATAACCATCCATTTGGCATATTTCAATTAAATAATGAAAGAAGAACATATTTATATTCCCAGAACAAGTGTTAATGCTGGCCCAGTGGAGATTGCAAGAATCTCAACTAACTCCTAGTTCCAAAACGTGGACTATCTGGGGTTTGTTGCATTTTATGTAGAAGGTATTGTATTCATTTATATTACTATTTGTTTTATGTTTAACTCAACCATTTCCAACCAGCCAAATATTTATTCTATTGAATGTGATTCAAAATTGAAATAATGCTCTTATTGTTCACCACTATATTCATGAGACGTTATCCTCATACTCAACATGTTTTTCATCTCATTGGTCAGTAACACAAAATTTATGTGGTTTATAACTTCTAATAAACCATGGAAATAACTTTCAACCAATACTTTGAAGGGCCTTCGCCTATTTCAGTTATATAAAATACTTTTTGTGTCTTTTAAAGTCAAGGTCTAGAAATAATTTAGCTGTTATTGCACCTTTACAGTTTGCGGTTGTAAAATTTGGTATCGTGCATATTGGACTCTGGTAGTTTTATGTGGTTTTACTCGAGTCAGATTCCGCAGCCCTGCTTATATGGCATCCTTTTTGTGACTTTAAAAAGGAGTATTTGGGCATTATTAGGCATTTAAGACAAGGCTGCGGAATCGCTTAAAAATAACGTGAATATTCAGCAATCCACTTATAGGGGTGTTGTATAATTCATTTACCTACAATACATGGTTTGAAACTTTTCCGCCATATGCTATTCCACCTTTACAATTTCCATTTGGCGGCCATATCAGTTTTAAAATTCGGTATTGCGCAAGCGCATGCTGGACTCAAGTAGTTTTACAAGGTCTTACTCGAGTCCAGAGTCTGACTCCGCAGACCTGATTTAAGACACCAATCAAACGTCATTCGATTTAGCTGTATGATGCCTATTTAAATCGGCTTAAATTCCAATATCCTTGATTTAACAGCTTTTTTAACATATGATATGGTTCCTATTTAAATCTAGGGGCTTAAGTTCCGATCCTTGGTTTAATATCCTCTTTAACATAACACTGATTGTCACTATGTTTATTAAAGTTAATATAATGACATTATTTACTGTTCACAATTTTTTTTGACGTGTATATTTCAACAGGTGAGACATGACCACCGTGATATCTGAACTCCACTAAATCGAAACTAAAACAAACTGCCATTGTAATTTAAAGAGCATACTGTCAGGTCGCTTATAGATTTATTGTACATTCACATAATTTAGCATATTTTGCTTTCAATAAAATGGCTTACAGCGCAGTAAAAACGGGTCTCGCAAGTAAGGCATGCATCAGTTGACTGTTGTGTTTTATCCAGTAGTAGCGTGACACTATATAGCACAAGAGCGACTGCGATGGGGATTAATTGAGTTGAAATGTCGGCTAGATTTGCCAGAACGGCCACGAAAGGAAATGAGTATCGAGGTGAAATATTTAACACTTTACCAGGCGAACACGCTATAATTACAAGCACAAACAGACATGCGTCGTTCCTCTACATAATTTCCCTCCTCTCTGGAAAACGAAAAAGGTCTCGAGCAGTTCGTTGGGCCGCGCTTCTTCTTTAAAATCTTCCCAGGATCCGATCACGAATCGACCAGCAACCGCAGAACGTCGGAAATTTGTGCAATATGGAAGCAGCACGAGTTGGGAATCGTGGCGTTCAATAGAGCGAAAAATGTTCATGAATTCCTTGTCTTGGCGGCAAACGGACAATTCCAGGGGTAGCTGATTGTACGACACGACGTAACGTCTGAAATAGTACTTGCAAGGCACAATAAACAAACAATGCAAAACACTTTTAAATAGCGTATAATGCAGAAACTGATCGTCTCAAAACGCAGTTCGAATTTCAAATCGCAAAACTGTAGTTAGTTGCTTAGAGTCTTTTGCTCTAGAATACCAATTAAAAAGGGGTAAGGTGCTAATCTCAGAAACGCGAAAACAAATTACATCGCCTAGTCCACATTTGATGGGTTCCCTAAATAGCAGACATAATAACCTTGGCGCAAAAGGTCATTCTAGAAAGTTACTCTCTGCATGCTAGTAACTTCATGTGGACTACATGACGGTTGTCTCACACCGTTTGAAAGGTAAATGAGGCATCAAAGGCCTTAAAAATCATGGGCTTATAACACCCAGAGCTTGCTCGCTTGCAGTCACAAATGAGATAAATCTCGCGTTATGTTGGGAATTGGCAACAAGGTTTGGCCTTCTGCTCTGTATTCCTTCTTATAAATCATAACGGTTAAGTGACGCAGAGATTTCACACAAAGTGATCAGGTTATTTTGGGTGAAATATAAAAGATCAATCACCATAACACGTGACCAGGGACAATAGCCGCAGTGGCTTTGACACTTTAGAAGTAACGACTTCTGTAAGTGCTGGTTGAGATAGAATCTATCCGTTTATTGGATTTGAGATAAGATATCACGAGAGGTATTTAACCTCGATCGTAATATTTTCACCATAAAACTTTACCAAAAAGGGCCATAATTTTGCAACAATAACTGTAACAGTCTTGCGTAACTAACAATTTAAAGCGTAAAACGATTCTTCTCTGCATTGCGGCTAATCAAACATCATATTGACAAGCAATAACGCTGGCATAAACTTGGTAACAAACGTTTCAACAAATCATAACTGATCGGCGTAGCTTAAAAATACTTACAAGCGAGAAACTGCGCTAGCAAACCAAATGAATACATACTTTCTATGCAACCTGACAGTATGCATAAAATTTAAATCAGAAGGGTTTAATTGCGTGTTCATATCTCAGTCGGGGTCACCGATGTATATTTCAACAGGTGAGACATGACCACCGTGCTATCTGACTCCACTAAATCGAAACTAAAACAAGCTGCCATAGCATTTCAAAGTGCATACTGTCAGGTCGCTTATAGATTTATTGTACATTCACATAATTTAGCATAGCTCGCTTTCAATAAAATGGCTTACAGCGCAGTAAAAACACGTGTTGCCACTAAGGCGTGCATTGTTGACTGTTGTGTTTTATCCAGTAGTAGCGTGACACTATATAGCACAAGAGCGACTGCGATGGGGATTAATTGAGTCGAAATGCCGGCTGGATTTGCCAGAACGGCCACGAAAGGAAATGAGTATCGAGGTGAAATATTTAACACTTCACCAGGCGAACACGCTATAAAGACACCAGATCGCGAAAACACAACAACCATTACCACATTTAATTTGCTCATATTACATTCAAATCTTTTATTTTTTACAAAGCACTTTTGACGACACTTGAGTGAAGCTAGAACGGCATAACATGAACAGCATCTGTAAAAATATTATTACTTAGTTGAAACTATTAATAGTTGAAATGATATTGTTACTCAATAGTGAAAATGATAGTTGTAGTACCTTAAGCTTAATGTAAAGATATATTTGTGGGAGGATGTGGGTCAGGATTAATGAGTCTTCATTTATATAATTGCCAAGATGAATCGACCACACTCCTACAAGATTTGAGATGGCCTGTCTTCGTGAGGCCATTCAGGTCCAATTCTTTCCTTTAGTTCAGATACATGAACAGTCAATTTTTGCTGTATTCAGTCAAAGCTGTAAAAGCCTCTCTTTGGTTCAGTCACAAAAGCACTCAAGTTTGCTGTCTGAGTAGAAGCTATAAAAGCCTCTATCTCTCTCTCTCTGGTTTATATTGATTGAACACGCTATTTATAGACGAGAATCAGTTAAGAAAATTTCTGCGATAAAGAAAGATTTACGTCATTAATTCTTATAATACTTAACAAAATATCACGTGATAACAAGGCGTGGTTTAAACCTTTTTCACACTTATTTCTGACGCGAAACATACAAATTTTACGTCAAAATGCGATTGCGAAACAGCCTCTGTCTGCAGTTAAAATGTCAACAGTTTAAAAATCACACAACCGGGGAAACCGACTAATGTTCAGACCGCGGTGTTTTGAAACATATACAAAAAAACGGATGTAAATATCTTGACGCATAAAAATTGGTGTCAACAATTTGAATTTTGCAAATTCGCTGCAAATATTATGTGGTTGCAAGAAATCTACGTAACGGAATTTTACCGAAAACTTTCCGCTTATCGTTTGCACATTGGCTGCAAGGAGTAACGTAAACATTAGAATATGGTTACAAAGAATTTAGGCCATAGATTTTTACTGAAAATTTTCCGTTACGACACATCGATTAAAACAAAAATTCTCTGTGTAAACACAATATGACAAAATGGCTTCTACAAATATTCCCACGCTAGATTTTGGAACAGCTTGCATATTAAAAGCTGGTTATTTGTTTGTGAAATGTGTGTGGACACGTGGACGCGAAAATTGTTCGATCACATAACGCATTTGCGCAATTGTTTTAGTCAGATTCCTGATTCCTCGAGAAAGTTTTCTCTTTGGTGCCTGAATTAGCAACCGAGGACTTTGATGTCAGCGTTCGCTGAGTTGCTCGAAATTGTTGTGTGCTTGACACACCATTGCATTGCTGTGGATTGAGCTTTTCAGGCGATCTGTGCGGCAGCAGGGGAAACTCCCTGTTTGGTGCGTTGTAATTTTGACGTCACCGGAAAGCCATTCATTGTGCGTTGCGCTGTGCTGTGACCTTTCGCTGTCCAACGTGCTTTTGTATTCTGAAAAATGCGAAATATTTTTCGGCAGATGTGTGTTCGTATGTCTTGAACATTTTGATTGTAACACTTCAAACTTAAGTTATTAACATTTTGGTTATAGACACACATATTTTTTTTATACTTATATATATATAGGCGCGACAGGTTACACTTAAAGTTTGAGACAATTAATTATTGCAATATATTCATTTAAATTTATATTCTTTGCGATTCATACAATGACATATACTTTATAGCGATTACATGGTTATTTAATTTACATTATACGCGATACATAGAGTAACTTATACATAATGGTAACATTTTTACATTTCTTCGCTTCAAAAGCGATACATACAATGATTATAGTTATAACAATTTTGCAACAAGTGAACATTTGTGGGGCAGTTCGCGAGCAACGTGCATTTTCATTGAAATTGGTTATCGTCATTCGACTGGCTAGTCGAAGTTTATCATAACTTCATTTTGGCGTGGCAACTCTAGGGTTTGTGAAGTAGGACAGGCGTTGTTGGAAATTCTATCCAGCTATTTTGTAATTGCGAACGCATATAGGTCTTGGTCGGATAAGGGGATTTTCTTATCGTGGAAATGGTAGAATTAACCACCATGATATATTTAGGGTCAACGTAGCAACAACACGTTAGCGATGAAAACTCGTGACCTAGCAAGCTATAGGATATTTGACGTTACCGAGTATCATTGGTAACTTGCGGAATACATTTATAGCACTCGCTGAGAACTTATGCGTATGCTATGTATTCTTTTGAAAAGATAAGTAAAATTTATCTGGAAACGTAGAATTTTTGCTTTACATTTCGCTTGGAGGGATTAAGTACCGGCGTTGAAAAGCGATAACTTACGGAAACACCGCTAATGGGTTTTGTCGGTTGCTAGCTTACCAACATATTCAAAAGCGATCGAGTGGCAACTAAGCCTTGTAAGCCAGGCACGCCTTGGGCGTAAGTTTACAGATGAACAAGCTACTTTTTAGGTAGGGTCAAGTGTCTTAACGCGTACTGGCAATCCGTGTTAAAATAGTAAGCTTTTGCGAGTGAGTTTCACAAAATGGTTCATGAGATATAATATATTAGACGTATAGAAGTGTACACTTAAAATTAGTCATTTTGACTGGCTTGCGTTTTATAAGTAGATGCGAATCCGTTTATAGAAACGCTGTTTGTTTTAGGAAGGGAAAATGCGGTTGGAAACGAGTTCAGTTTCCACGTAGAGTGCCGTTACGGAAGTTGTTTGATTTACGCCTATTTAATTGGGGTTGCATTTGAAAAGCACGAAGGCAAGCGATGCATTGAAAATATTTACATAAAACATTTAACACATTACGAACGCGAGTAGGGTTTTATCCCTAAAGTCGTGTTTGTAGACTTACACGAGTTGAAGCATATTTTTCGCTTGTGAATGACATCACTATGCTTTTACGAAGTATTTCCGCTACGCGTGCTTTGACGCGGGCAAAATTTGGACACATTTAAATGGCTCAAAAATGTCGCATAAACAATTTACAGACCTTTCGGTCGGTATTTTAATAATTATATATATATATATTAAAAGTATAATAGATTTTCACCTGATAAACTAGGCAGAATCAGTTATTGTGAAATCCATAATTCCGTTTCGTTTTCCATGATTCCAAACAGTGGTGATGTCTTTATCGGCAACGCTTGTTTGTATTTCGTGTTTCGAATTCCAAGCAAATGCTTTGCTGACGCTATGGAGCGTCTCTTCACGTATCTTTCGATGAGATTAATTTCTTCTAAAGCTGGCTTCTTGCAAGTTCCAAACATGACAGTTTTTAGGCGGCCGTTTGTAGGTGGTCCATACAGATTTAGGCACATATTTTCTTGTCCATAAGATATATGCGGGAAAATAGAGTTCGTCGTCCGGCTTCTTGGGAAAGTAGTTTGCAGGTGGTTCGTTCGGCACTCGCGGGCATCAATTTGAGGGGATGTGGGTCCGCGTTAAAGGGTCTTCATTTATATAATTGCCAAGATGAATCGACCACACTCCTACAAGATTTGAGATGGCCTGTCTTCGTGAGGCCATTCAGGTCCAATTCTTTCCTTTAGTTCAGATACATGAACAGTCAATTTTTGCTGTATTCAGTCAAAGCTGTAAAAGCCTCTCTTTGGTTCAGTCACAAAAGCACTCAAGTTTGCTGTCTGAGTAGAAGCTATAAAAGCCTCTATCTCTCTCTCTCTGGTTTATATTGATTGAACACGCTATTTATAGACGAGAATCAGTTAAGAAAATTTCTGCGATAAAGAAAGATTTACGTCATTAATTCTTATAATACTTAACAAAATATCACGTGATAACAAGGCGTGGTTTAAACCTTTTTCACACT
This sequence comes from Ascidiella aspersa, assembly GCF_963924565.1. Lineage (NCBI taxonomy): Eukaryota > Metazoa > Chordata > Ascidiacea > Phlebobranchia > Ascidiidae > Ascidiella > Ascidiella aspersa. Next base: position 31,137,173 of record NC_139452.1, on the reverse strand, counting down.
TATTTCTGACGCGAAACATACAAATTTTACGTCAAAATGCGATTGCGAAACAGCCTCTGTCTGCAGTTAAAATGTCAACAGTTTAAAAATCACACAACCGGGGAAACCGACTAATGTTCAGACCGCGGTGTTTTGAAACATATACAAAAAAACGGATGTAAATATCTTGACGCATAAAAATTGGTGTCAACAATTTGAATTTTGCAAATTCGCTGCAAATATTATGTGGTTGCAAGAAATCTACGTAACGGAATTTTACCGAAAACTTTCCGCTTATCGTTTGCACATTGGCTGCAAGGAGTAACGTAAACATTAGAATATGGTTACAAAGAATTTAGGCCATAGATTTTTACTGAAAATTTTCCGTTACGACACATCGATTAAAACAAAAATTCTCTGTGTAAACACAATATGACAAAATGGCTTCTACATATTAGATTTTTGTTTCTTGTTGTCTTTTAGATTTAAAAAATTAACTAATAAAATCAATAATCTTTGTCCTGGCTGTATAAGGTTATGTATGCAAATGCAGAGCTGTAAGATTGTCTTTATTATTGCAAAACCTCTTTCAATTGTGTATTATAAAGGTGGAAGTGAATTACCACGATTACACTTTTGTGAGATTTTGGGTTTACGGAAAAAAACATGCAAAACAAGATACGTTTGATGCCGACTTAAAGAAGGAAAGCGACAACAATTTGGGACTCACAAGAGTTACTTCCGTAAGTGGCATCTGCCTTATGTTAACCAGCTCCGCTCATCTATAGTTTGAAACTTGTTCGTTCGTCAATTAATACAATTCTAACAACCTTTAAATATTATGATTGGCTAGCGAGTTTATCACGCAACCTGAGTTATTGGAGTCTAAAAGATGCGTCAATTAGAGCGCCCTTCTATCGAGTAACAATTTAATTTCAACCCAACTAAGTCTAGTCCAACAATATGACAACAAAAGTACATTTAAACCAAATGTGTAAAATGCCTTTTTACAGAAACATCCACTTTATACAAACTTGTACAACTTACGTGAGCAGAGAGCATAAGGGGCAGATGACGGGCAGTAGCAGAGGTGAGTTGGTGAGAAACGACGCTTCAAACAAATCGGTTTCCTCTGGCCTTCACTCCAGTGGCAGAAATACCTCCGTGGGGTCAAGCAAATGTAACTTCGCGCGTAAACTTCAAGCAAAATAACAACAAAAAGTATATAAATTTGTTGATATCTTCAGGTTGTTGCACTCTTACAAAATGAACATATTTTTTACCATCACCAGTTTCAACTAGTTTGTGATGTTGGTTTGAAAAACTTGGGCTAGACTTTGACCTAGAAAATAAACTTGTCCCATGTCCCACTATACATCCCCTGTACCTATTCACGTTAACTAAAATAAGGTTGTTTAGCAGCAATCCACTCATAGTGGTGTCACCCACTGTATCCGAGTATAAGTTTCTAGCTATATTATAGTTTGCATATGAATAATGCTCCAATGCTGCAGGCACTGTTATTAACATCCGTCAACAAAATATTGTAACAGATGTAAATAGTAGTCAATGCAAAATATTTCATTGTCTTCGTAACATAAATACAAAGGCCTAATAAAATTTAAAAATATACACTTCAGGCAATGGTTTGAATATGTTTAACACAATGATAAAAAAAAGTAAAAACATTAATTTCTTGGTAATTTAAAATAAGTGTTTGGCACACACGTTTAACAATTTTTTGTTTAATGCTAACAGTTATAGATCCAATGCAACAAATCCACAAGCGTGGATTGAAAATATTCCACCTCATGCTGCTTCATCTTTATGAAGCTTGTTGCCTTACCAGCTAACTTTATTCTGAGCATGCGCATGTCAGACTCAGGACTCCAGTAGTCTTACTTAAGTCTTGCACCATGTATTATTGATCATAACTTTCAACTTGGTGGTTAAAAAAATGGTTGATAGTACCAACCTTTTGTAACTATGCATTTAAACAACTGGTACTAAGATTTCTCTAAAGGTCATAATTATTTTTCGAAAGAGTCATTTTACAACTTTATAAACTAATAATAACATATTTTCCAAACGAACAACCAGTGTTGTGATGGATCGAGTTGATGATTTTTTCAAATGATGTAGGTAAGTCACTGTTTTAAATGACTTCGGTTAAAATTCAGTGTTTCCATTAAATATTTTTATAACAGTTTTTGCACATAAAACAATTTGCGTTTTTGTTACTTTTAGTTAAGTTTTTGCTTATAGGCTAATCAGAAAAGTTTACCAATTTTAATAATTTAACATTTTATTTTTATGTCAATTACTTCACTTGAATTTGATTTGCTCTATGACTGCTCGACTGTAACTTGGACAATTTATTGCACAAAATGACTTGACACTTAATTCAAGGGATTTCAAAATGCCAACAACCGTAGCCTATAAAGTAAGTGACAGTTAAATACTTTTGTATCTTTCCTTTAAGGTAACTTACAAATGTTTCCAACAAATTTCATCTGGCAAGGTACGATCAACAGCAAAGTAATCAGCAAGGAAATGTTCATCACGATTTCTGCATAAAATAGACTGAAAATCCATATGTTGTTGTTGTAGGCCTTAATGTGAAGAAAATAGGATAAATTTATGTTTAAAAAAAGCTTGCTAAATATTTAATTTCGTAACATATAACCAAATATAATTGAATGTTCAACAAAAAAACTTAACCAGTTATCTAGATTTCCTTGGGTCAAAGATAAGCAAGTTCAAAATACAAACAAATTTAATTATTTAAATACAAATAAATGACACGAAATGCCATATTTTTTGCAATTTTGTATTTAATACGCACCTAGTTATAGTCCTTCAAATTTCAAACACCTACAGCTGACGACTAGAACTTAGCTCCAAGCTTGTTTAATTGCAGTTTGTCAAAGTTTAATTCGCTGTTTGTTTAAACCACAAAACCGCAAAACGCACCAAACAGTGATCAGTTGAAATGACTCACAGGAAGTTTAAATGAAGTCATACTTTAAATCTATGCGAACAGTTGAAAATAAACAACTCCATGACTAATCGGTGTAATCCGGAATAATAAGTTTAATAATTTAAAGATTATATACAAATTTTATACATAATTAATAATGAAGTTAAAATTTCATGAGCAAAATGTAATCCTTTACAGGTTAACAATTTAAATGGGGAAGTACCCAAATGAAAAATAACTTTATTTTCAGGGTGAATCCCCAGTTATAGTTTCTACCAGTAAATGGCGCTAAAGAGTATTCTCTCAAATAAAAATATTTAAGTTGGATTTAGCGTTCGACTTTCGGTCAATAATTTGGAAGGATTTTGAAGAAAAAATATATTTTTGAATTGTTTGCAGGTGTTATTCTTTCCGTTTTTTTCATATTATTTAAAAAAAATCCTAGTTTGTAAAATTTTTGTTAAATTACATCAAACCGGTTTTATTTGGATTTTAAAGTATATTTTTTAATTTTTCTAGATTTGCCATGACCATATTCTTCCAGGTCGTTTTTTTGCAAGTATTTATTAAATATAAAGGTACAGGAACATAATGTACAAAATATAAGCGGCAGACGTTTAAACAAGCAAATTTTAAAAAGTACAAATTTGAAGTGCTTATGGATGGCAAAGAACTGAAGAAACAAGTTGAAGCTAAAAAGGTAAAAATTATCAGTACATTGTACAAAAACATCTATAAATTCAACAGGTAGAAAAATATGAACTCATTTCACAACATTACTAAGTAATTGCATATAAAGTTACAGCGTAAATTGTAATAAAAAGCTACTTGCATGAAAATAATACAGTGATTAAAAAGGCACCAAAAATTAATTACAAATCCAATATCAGCAGTAGGAACAAACACTACTGTAATATATCTTGATTTGGTTAAAAAGGAAATAGTGGAAAATTACAATGTACAAAAACTAAAGGTAGTAAACGTATTAAACCACAATTATTAAACATAAATAAAAGTGATCATTAATGCATATTTTAGTACAAAACTTAATTTGCGACAAAAGTTAGGTAATAATTTGAAGATTTCAAACGGAAGAATTACGCCAGTGCGCAGGAATGTTATACCCGATACCAAATTAATGCGGTAATTACTTCGCGTAAAAAGTTAGACAGCGATTCATTTAAACTTTAGCGGAACATTCCTTCTTCGAGATGAATAAGGTTGGATTGCGATTATTTTCTATCAAAGAGAAAAATGTATGAATTAGCGCAAAGTCGTGCAGAACACAATTTTTACGCATATTAAATTGATTTAGAGTATAGCATTATAATAAATCAAAAGAATTTACTGCGGGTGCAAACAAAAGAAAAAAAAACATTTCATTTTTTTCCAAATACTAAGTTTTGTGTAAAATTAACATAGCAGATTTCAAAAAGTTATTAAGTCATAACCATATCATACAAAAATATATTGCAAAACTCTAAATATGATTAGTTGTGTATTTTAGGCAGATAAATGAAACAAGATATAACAGATAAGGCATTAAACGTTAAGCTTTTATTGCAATAGCCACCTATTTACCGTGTTATAATGCTTTTAAAAATTAAAAATATAAATATAAATTAATTGATTACCTTACTTGTAGGAATTACCAGATGCCAAAGAATCAACTTTAGAAGAGAGCTCGTTAATTTTCGAAGTCAACTCGTTGTGCATGTTTTTAACCTGAAACAAAAAAAAATCGATGTTATGCTACTAAACTATTACTTAACACTAGTTCTTCGGATAAAACAATTTATTATCACTTGAAGAAAATCAGAATTTTCTTCTAAATAACAGGATCTGCCTGGATCCGATCCTGCACTTGGTTTACAATATTTACATTTAAATAAAACAATAGAATCGAATTGCCTTCAAGAAAACAAAATCAAATCAAAATATCCAATCTGTTATATTAAATTATCAAGCTACATTAGTTTTAAATATTAAATTTTGAAACACACCTAAATACTCACCGCACGAGCAATGTCATTAAGAGAAGCATCTTTGTTTTGATTTGAATCGACTTGCTGGATATTAGAAAGCTGCTCAACCTGTGAATATGAATAAAAAACTTGACACAAAGAGGTAAAATAATTTAATATCAATATAAAATTAAGATGCTTAGCGGAAAATCAGTTTTCCATAATAACAATTTTCAATTTAAATGTGGCCACAATAGATTCATTGTTATTAGTTTTTGCTATTTAGCTTGTTTATACAAATTAAAAAAAAATTGTTAAAACTATGCTAAACATGTTCAAAACACCGTATACAAAATTGTTTACAGGCTCACCACCGAATAAAATCACAAAAAGTTATTTTTTGCAGCATATATTTGTAGTGTTTAAACTGGGTAAGTAATGTTGTTTTTCTAACATTCCTTAAACTTATATTGCCTGTCAAAATTTTGAAGGAAGCACTTTTAGGCCAAATAGTAGAAATTTCGGCAGCAGATTTTTGTTTGGCCCATGGTTCAATTAGCAACACACACACTCGTAATCATTTTATGTGAAGATTACTATTTCATTAAAATTTGTTTTAATTTCAGCTCAGTAGTGGCACAACATATCAAGATATTACAATGTGAAAAAATTAGCGCGCCAAGTTCCGCAAAGTTACTAAAATAATAATAATGAATGCTAAATGACAAGATTAGAAAATGTTGTCTGTTGCAATATCAGATGTAGCGCAAACTTTTCAAAGAAACTTTATGCAGTTTCAACCTTACTAAACACCCCCCCCCCTCATGAGCTATCTTAAGCTTCTCCAATCTGGGTAAAATATATCACGGGTTGCCCCAGCAGTATTTTGTGAAAGTTTAGCCTTTTTTACTTTTCGCTGCTGGTTTTTTACTTTTCGCTGCTGGCGTGCGCATGCGCAGTACCCGATTTAACAACTGATATGGTCACCAACTGGAAATTGTAAAAGTGAAATAGCATATGGTGCAATATTTTCCAACCATGTTTGTGAGTGAGTGAATTATACTACACCACTATAAGAAGTGGTTTGCTGAATATCCACGTTATTTAGTTACGATAATTAGCGGAATACAGGCTCGGGAGTGGGGTTATTTTTAAGCGACTCCGCAGACTTGATGCTGATTAGGGACCCAGGGTTAACCGATTTAAGAAACGCTTACCTGGCATTGCATTGGTGTAGATGTTGTAGTTTTAACCTCAGTCGGTAATTCATAGGATTCAGATCCAAGCCTAAAGATGTGTAATTAGTTAGTAACTTAGTACTGTGGGGGTAATACACAATAATTACAGGATGTTTTAGTTGTAAAAGCCAGCTATGTCCGATGAAAGATTCACACAAAAAAGTTTCACTATGGCCGAGGTCGTGAGTTCGAATCTCACCACAGGCTTGTTGTTTTTCTAGCCTACCCTGTTGTTTTTGCATGATTGATCGACAGATTCGGTGAGTGTGCGATGGTTTCGGTGAACTATACAAAAATATCTAGACCGGATGCGATACCAAATAATGTCATTACCTCAAAAACACCCAATTTGTTACATTAAAAAGTACAATAGAATTAACTTGAATTTTTGTCGTTTTAATGTAATATATTCGTAGAATTATATTTATTTTACTAAAATATATACAATAGATTGCAAAATACAAATTAATTTAACATCGGACATTGAATCCGATCAACGCCCGGCATCTAGTAAATGCCGAAATACAACAAATAAGATTAATAGTTTTCTGACAACTTACGCGTAGATTTGCTGGTCTCTGGCTGGTCTTTCAGTTACCTTAAAAAAATAAAAACTAACATTCGTGAAAAAATCTAATTTTAACATGAAAAATATTATAAAACATAAGAAATTTCTACAACGTCCGGGTCAAGTATATAATATAAAATCAATTTAATTTTTCCAATAAAATATTCCAATCAAGAAACAAACATTGAGAAGGCTATTTTATCATTGTGAGTCACGGGCCAGGGGGTCGTGGTTTGGCCAACTTTGCTTTAAACAATACCCATCTACGTCAGCGGCTCTTAACCGAAAATGTAATTACGACAAAAGTATGCAAGTTTAATTTAACGAGCAATTTGCTGCTGTCTTTTTGATATTATACGTGTTATACGTGGTAAATTTTTTTTACAACTGCTCTTAAAGTTTAAGACTTAAACGAATTGTAGCCTACTTTACACTTGCAGCATTGTGACGTACAATGAAGTCCAAAGTTTGTGTTAAGTGACAATGCTGCAAACTACGGAACTTGCGAAGTTAGTGTCGGTAGCCGGTTGGAATATTTTTGCCTAACCGGTTAACCACATAATAAAAATTAACTATCAGAATTTTAAAAAAAGCAGCTTCGAAGAGCTACATCTCAGTTATGAACACACATATGTGTGAATGTTTCATTGAATAAATGATATGGTACTCTGGATCCCCTTCTATGAGGTTGCTGTACTAACAAATTGAGCAAGCATTGGCGCATGGTTGTTTCTCGACTCATTCCCTTCTGAGCCTGCATAGCTCAGTTGGTAGAGCGACGGTCCCGGTTAGACCGGAGGTCGTGAGTTCGAACCTCACTGCAGGCTTGTTGTTTTTTGGCCTGCCCTGCTTGCATCATAGATCAACAGATTCGGTGAGTCTGCAATGGCTTTTCGGTGTACTATCAGAATTTGTGGAAAAGTTTGGCCTTTTTTCGCATAATATCTAAGTTTTACAATATATTCACGATGCGTTACAACTGGCTAAAGACATAATAAAAAAATTTGCATTTTGTCACCCTGATAAAGGATCCGTCAGTTGAAAGAAGGAGTGCTTACCTGGAATTGCATTGGTGCAGATGTTGTAGTTTTAACATCAGTCGGTGATTCATAGGATTCAGAATCCAACCTAAAAATGCGTTATTAGTTAGTAATGTAGAAATCAATACAAAACATGAAGGTTACAGGATATTTTAGTTGTGAAAGCTATGCCCGATGCTTAGTATTTCGTTCCCAATATTTTGTACCAAAGTAAGTGACCCGACATCGAATTACGTCATAACTTTGCTCAAAAGCACTAAACTTATTACATTAAAAAGTACAATGCAATTAACTTGGATTTTTTTTCCTTTTAATATTGTAGAAGAATATTTATTTTTACTAGAAAATCTACAATAGATTGCGAAGTACACTTTAATTTAGTACCAGATTGGCACCGATATTACCACTTGGCATTTGGTATTGACTGCGATTCAATATTATTATCTGAATCTAGTAAAAGTCAAAATAAAACAAATAAAATTACTAACTTTCTGACAACTTACACGTAGCTTTGCTGGTCTCTGGATGTTCTTTCAGTTACCTTAAACAAACTGGCATTTGTAAAAAAATCTAATGTTACCATGAAAAATGTTATAGAAAACACTGAATAAAAGCAACAATGAGTTGGTTGGCAGTCAGAAAAATTTTGAATTATTATATTAAAAAGTAAAATTTATTATATTTAACATGCACCCAGCCAAAAGACTTGTATGTATAATACCTTAAAATCTACTTAAGAGGGTCGGGCAGAAAGAGGCTCTGAATTGCATAATAATATAAACGTGATTCCTTTTAAAAGAAAGCTGTAAATATTCTTGTTTTGACAAGTTGGTAAAAGTAGCAACATATGAGGATGCCTTACAAGTATAACTCGTTTACCCAGGTCTGCTTTAATTAAAACCCTCCTTATTTAGTTGTTACCTGAACAGGTCCACGTTCCACTTTATTTGGTTCAGTTCGTTCCTCAGGGCTGAAGTAAAGCTCGGCTGTGAGTCGGGTTACGATCGACGGAATCTGCTTCTTCTTGTTCGTTTTTGTGTCAGAAGTGCTCGACGCAAAGTCGTAAGCGACCATGTGGTTCACTCGGGTCAGTATCTGCAAAAAAGTTACATGAAAGCTAGTTCAGTATATGTTACCAACGTTGTACACAAGTCATTCCAAGGTCCAAGTCAAAATCACTATTATAGTGATAAAACCTCTATAAAAATTCAACCAGAAAACATGTGTAGGCTTGAAGGCCTAGTTGAAAAAACTGATTGGCGAAATGGTTACAAAAGTCAAGGATATGTGTAGGAACAATTAATGAAATATGCTAGCATGCCTTATTGAAAGAATTATTTAAAAGATATATTGGCTCATTTTTCCCATTGTGTTTTTTATTTTAAGATCAACCCTTTTCAAATATGTTTAATCTATTGATTTGCTTTATATAATGGCTAATTTCGATGCTCAGTTTTTTGGTCAGATTTTGCCTCCAACATGAGCGTTGTTTTAACCTTTTATTTTTCTAAGTTTTATGAAAACTAGTCAAACATTAGAAAAAGTTGTGTATGTTGGCTGGGTAATGTTTTTGTCAGGTGTCAAACTATTGTGTTATCCACCAAATTCTGCAAAAGACCACAGTTGTACACGATTGTGTATGAATGCTTTAGAAGCGATTAATTTTCCATTTAAATGTGATGCTAATTAATTTTGTTTTATTTATCATTGATTCATACACTAAAATTGAAGGGACAGTTCGCAGTTGTACAAAATGAAAGTGACTGAAAATTAAAATGTCAACAAATAGAACGACAGAACATTTTGCAAAGTACCATGATAGTGAATGAAGTTAAAACTAAAAGTTGCAAGATTACATCACAAAATGTGACCCAGCTAGATTTTATTAAAGTTATAAAAACAAGCTAAATACCTACTTACAACATTTGAGATGAAAATCTGCTTAATCTAAGTTTTAAAACTAAAAGTTGTAACTGTTCAAAACAAATAAGGGCCTTAAACTTAAGCATTGAAGCACCTGCATAATCTCCTTTTTGTGTCCCCACGATCGTAGACACTTGCAAAGGTTTTGGATGAAGATTGAACCACTGCCCTTACTTCTCCACGAATAATAATCTTATAAAGTAAAAAACAACACAAACGAGTAAAAATGTGACTACCTAATTATACCTAATCAATAAAGTTAGTCTAAAATGTTAGCAAAAGACAACCTTGCTACCGTTTGGTTGTTTTGTTTCAAATAAAAAAACGTTTTTTGGAATTTTTTTTTAATTTAAAACAATTTTTTTAATTTATAATTTAAAAAAAAATAACAAAATATGTTTTTTCAAATATTTTTGGAATTAAATTGCAAAGCAACATTGAATCCAACAACACTCCTAAAAACTTGATCGTGGTAAATTTTTTCACAAATGTTTTTAAATTTTTAGCGATACCTTCCACCGTAGATTGTCCGATGAGGAAATCAGCCTCGACCGGAATCGTGTAGGTCTCGATTCCATCCACCTGGTCGTCACCGGGGGGCGGCATACAGTCAACAGAATCGCTTTGAACTTTCTGATAAGTGACTCCTTTGTCAAACTTTAAACCACGACAAGCCTTTAAACATACAAGACAATATGCATAATGTTATAACTGTAATTTCACAAAATTATTTGGTGTTTAATGTTTTGTAATCAAGTGACCAATTACAAAATACAGAAAATTTGTTTGTGTTTAAAAAAGGCTATAAAACGTTTTCATCTTGGTAAAATGCCAGCCCAAATTTACAAAATACGTCTGAAATTTTATAATCAAGTGGTTTTCCAACCTTTTGTATTCTTAGACCCTTCTTCAAAAATGATTACAGACCGTATTTTTAGGACTGTATCTAACCAGAAAATTTAAATGCAATATTTCATTCAAATCAATCAAAATAATGCCTAAATTTAAAATGTTGTAGTTATAATCTGTTTCAATAATAACTTAAATTTTAATTTAATATTTCTAAATCAGTAGTTCTTAACTTAAAATAAATGTTTCCAGTACAAAAAATCAAAATGGTAGCAGAAAATGAATTGGTGTCAAGCAATAATTTATTTTTAACAACACGGTAGTTCCAGCATGTTTCTACGTTTTTAACCTGGATAATAAAGTACAGGCTTTTCAGCCATGGTTCTAAAAAAACAGCCATTAAACATATTAATTAAAAAAATTGCCATTTTTAGCTGAAAAATGAATTGGTGCCAAGCAATAATTTATTTTTAACAACACGGTAATTCACAGCATGTCATGCCAAAATACTTTTTCTAACCTGGATACAAAAAATTGTATTTTTTTAAATTTAAAATGAATAAGAAAAATTAAAGTGGATTGGTGTTAGGTAATAATTTATTTTCAGTGAACAACGCAGTAATTTTTCACATTTTGTGCCAGAATACTTTTTCTAACCTGTATAAAAAATAGCTTAGGCTTTCCAGCTAGTGAAGGGCAGTTGTCCGGCCTGAACATCGCAGTTAGATCCTTGAGTTTGAATGGTTCATCGTCTGATGCGTACAACACATCATCCTCTCCACCGTGCGTGAGAATACAACACACAAAGCAATCGTAATCGCTGTGGTCGGCTCCAGAAACTGAAAGGGGGAAGATAAATAGATGAAGTCAGGGTTGCCACTCAGTTTTAAGGCATTTAAAGATTTCATGCTTTTTTAAAGTCTTAAAACTTTTTTTAGTGTATTTGAGAACAAAACAGAACACCGTCGTCACCACGATAACATATACAGCAAATATGCATTATTACGACACTTTCTAAATGCCGCTGCACATAAAAATAAATTCATAAACTTTTGGAAATCACAAAAGGTTTTTTAAAAAAATTAAACGCTCCGTAACACTAATGTAAGTCATAAAAAAATGTTATTTTTTACAATAAAATATCAGTAATAAACAATTCTTTTTGCAGACATAAAAGTTGTATTTAAAAAAAAAACTAAAAAAAAATCTAAATGTTAACAAAATGATACAGAGGACATCTATAACTTTATTTAAGTTTTTTGCATACTTTGTTCCATCCATGCAGTGATTTCCTTTCCAGGTAAGTCGGTAAACACACGAACAGCTTTAAACCCGAGAAACTTTGCAGTGGATTCCAAGTTTGCTGCGTCGATGTTTGTTCCGTCGCGTTGATCTAATTTGTCAAATTTCTGCAACAAACAACAATAATCAGTTTCAATGTAACTCCCAAAATACTTATGTATTTGATTCAAAACAAATACTAATATTTGGACTGATTAGTAAAAACAGGTCTGAAGTTTAAATCATTTCTTAAATTCAACAATTTCAATGTAATTTCTTTTTTGTAATTGTTTTTCTCTCTTTTTATAGGGCCGAACAACACAAGTTCTGAAGAAATACTTGCTGATTTCTCATTTCAGCAAACCAATATGAATGACTAGTTGACTACTGTATTTTCTGTAAACATCATGCTAGGGTGGATACACAGACACATTTTTTGTTACTTTTGTATATGATTCAAAGCAGATAATATTTAGACTGATAAAAAAACAGGTAAATAATTTCTTAAATCCAATTTTTCTTAATTATTTTTTCTCCTCTAGTTTGTCAAATGTCTGCAAAAAACAACATTATCAAGCTATATTTTGATTTTTTCTCTTTTAAAGGGACGGAACTCATGTTCTAAAGAAAGAAACATATTCATGCGCGATACGGCCGGAGCAGCGATGGTTCTAACGGACCTTTCAGGCACAGTTAAGGTAAAATATTTTTTTTACAAATATAGAACATAAAAAAGAGTGAATACATGCAGTATAAAAAACAAATATTTTTATTAATTTATATATCTTTGAAATGTTCTATGTTTATGTCATATTAGGATATTCTATAAGCAATGAAATTGTTTTGTTAATTATGCTTTTCATTGCAATATTAATAAAGATATTTCATGTTGATTTTATTGAATGTTCTAGCTTTATATTTTATAAAACATGTTTCTCCGGATTTCAAAGCTAATTTGAAAAGACCCATCAGTTCAAAAAAACATCACTATGTAATAAGTGTGAGCAAACACAAAGCTGGTGATTATGTTTGTGACTTGTGTTTGAATAGTAGACAAATATAACTTTGTTAAAGATTAACCAGTGTTGAACTTAACACAAAGATAAACTTAACAACAAGAACAATGTAAAAATGCGATTTAAAATATACAAAATTTTTTGTCAAAATAAAAAAACAAAAACAAGTTGTTTCATAACCTTACTAAAAATAAAGCAAGGTTTAAATATATTATTAATTTGAAATATTCCGATGTACAAAAATATATGTGAATTTTAAATATTTTAGTAAATGCAAAGAAATCTTTAATTTATATTTTTTTATTAATTGGTTAGCATTTTCCCCGAGGCAAGCCAAAATATCTTTATAATATATCTACCAACCCATTGATTAAAGATGACAAAGCAGCCTCTCTCATTGTGTTTCATGTCGTATTTAAACTCTTCGTCCAAAGAAAATTCCGGACTAGATTCTTGTGTTTGACCTTGGTCATTCGATCGAATGACATCAGTGGAACTACTTGTGTCAGCAACGCCACCTACATCTGTTACATGAGCTTCATCAAGAATCCTGTGAGTAAAAATTCACTGTTATTAAATAAGTCACTTTAAAAGCAGGTAGTTTACATGATCTTCACTATGGCTGGCTGCATTAAGAATCCTTTGATTAAAAATTCCTTAAATTGTAAAATTGTTCTTCCGGCAAAATTTTATTACAGTACCAACGTTCCGAATATCTATTCAGGCAATCTTCTTTAGGGTAATATAATTGCAACTATAGGATAAATACATATAGTTACCAGGCAAACAATAAAAGAAAACTGACAATGGACCATGTTCTAAACCACGAGGCAAAAAAACAAGAAACATAACCGGACAATGTAAAAAAATAAGGCTGCAGCTTTTAAGGCCCGCTACTACACAAAAAATGACATAAAGATTCAAGAAAAGTGTCTTGCTTAATGTTCATTACGTTGGCATGTTCATGTATTCCATGATTCCAGAAAGACCAGGCGATGTTAGTCTACCTTATTTTTTACTTTATTCCCAGTAAATTTGACACAATTAAAAAAAATTGCAAATTTTAAAAAGTCTTAAAGTTAAGTTATTTGTTATAAATGTCAAACTTTAAATTTGGTAAACTAGTCCAATTCTGGGTGATATTTATTAAGCAAACAACAAAAACCCTAAAATATGTTTCTAAAATACAAAAGTGAAGTACAATTCTAACAAACCAGGACACGAGCTGTTTAATGGGGAACAACTACTTACAATAATATTAGGTAGCGAAAAATAAATTTCAATAAAAAACTTAACACTAAATTCAACCCGTAACATTAAAAAATTAAAGCATGACTAGTATTTAATGTAATGATGTATTTCATCCCACAGCAAGTCAAAATCAGACAATTACAACTGAACACATGGAGCATTGAACTAGTTGTAGCGTTTTCATAAATATTATGCAAGTGAGATTCACTCACGGCGCAAAGTGCTTGATTGAATTTGATGCATTTTCTTGCTTGAACTCAAATCCTTCCCCATTTTCGAACGTTTGAAACACGTCTTCTGCTGCATCGTAATCAGGTCTAGATTTACAAAATACACAATTTATAAATAGTATCAGGCGGCACCATAGTAACAAACTCCGATGAGAACGACTGGAATAACTGTATTTTTTTGTTCGCCAAATTTGATTCATCATTTTGCAAGAAAAAAAATGAAAATGCGACCATACAACAATAAAACAGACTCTCTTATATACTAACCTTGTGAAGTTATATTCTTACTATGGCCGTTTGTAGCATGTTTATGCAAAATATCATCACTATTAAAATACAATTGGTCAATTAAGAGTACAACCAGATTTAGATTAAAGGCCGTCAAATGAGATTTTACAAACACAGCTAAACAATAACTAAGCCTAGAATATTTTAATATTTAAAAGCAGCTCTTCTGGTAAACTGAAACTTCAAGTATGAATTACAATTACCAGAGGAGCTGTTGTTGATTATTATTACTATGCCTGCTAGCAACAGTTCATATACTGGAGTATTTATATTCAAGTTTGAACATTTTTTTGACATAACATTGAGTTATAAACTTACTGTGGTGTTAATTCACCAAATAAGGCATCTTTAGCTGAAACTTTAGCAGTGCTTGGTTTTGCTTGAGCTATCCTTCCCATTAAAACATCTCCTAAGTAAAAAATAAATATTGGTTTATTTTTGTCTTGTTGATAAACAGTATTTTTGTCAAACATTTTCTTTTTTCGTTGTTTTACTGTAATTTTTATCAACTAATGGAAAGTAAAAAGTGAAGGTAGGGGTGAATGTGTAGTGGCTTCTTCTTCCCAAAAATGAGGCCGGGAATGCCTGAAGTGTCAGTAATGTTCAGGCCTAGTCCTCAGGACAACGGATCTACCATAAGAAGAAGGTGCCGCCATTTGGAGGTAAAGCCAGAGTTGGTTAAAGTTTTCGCCATTTTATTGATGGTGGTAGTGTAAAATGTAACTAAAAAAAAACAGTGTTAACTGGAAATAAATGGCAGAATACTATCCACAGTTTATAGCTGAAATAAAGTACATTGCAAAGCCCAAACCAAGCTTTGTTGACCGCATGCTTTTTGATAACGTTTTACTGCACATTGTAACAATATACTTTTGATTGTTATTTTAGTTGTGGTTTTGACAGGTAGCATATCTGACCAGAAACCTTCGCCAACCAATGAGAACTCACTCGGTTGCGACCTGCCGGGCAACTGTAAGGGGTCAGGCGCCAGTACACAAGTCGCGGTGGGGCGTAGCCATTAGGCCTAAACAACATTTTACCTAACCTCATAACCCCCCCCCTAACAGGGACAAAAATCCGAAGCCAAAACAGTGGACCCCCTAACCTCCGATGCCCCCCAATCGATTAGGTAATATTCAGTTGATTTAGATCTTATTCTGTGCTTTTTAAACATCATTAACAAGGAGACAAAAAAATATTTGTCCAGTAAAATTTATGGAAAGTAAACTGCCTAATTTTCATTTAAATAAGTTGCCAGAACTGACCACCAAGTAGTAAGTAAAACTGCAAAATACCTGCACGGTTCTTCTTGAATGACACCATTGGCTCTCCAGAACCTTCTATAAATAAAACAATAAGAAAATGCAATATTAAAAATTTATTTTGTATCAATGGCAATATTTATTTATTCTATCAATAAAGAAAGATTAATAAATAATCTTATTTTATTGCATAAAACAAATCCACCAATCTTTACGTTTTCCAATGTGATACCATTTAAAGTAAATGTTAAATTAATATCCAGGTTTGAAACCAATTGAAGGTAACTGAGCTTTCCAAGTAGAGTAAATTTGACTGGGTAACTGTCCCGAAATGCGAAAACCTAATTCCTAGCCCTACAGCACGTAACAGTAACCTTGGAAGCATTGTTTGCTTCTTTGATGATTGTTTGGTTTTGTAAGGGAAAAGAGGCTAATAAACCATACTTTAGCCCCAAAAGTATTCACTCAATTAGAATTATTGTCAATATTTTAATTTATATTTATTCTTTATGACCACTTTTAATATCACCTACAAAACTCAGAAACAAGTCGTGAAATACAGTTACACCATCAGGTCAACCAGTATGAATTATTCACAATAAAATAAACACCCAAATTTAGCTATTTATTTTAAATAACTAAGATGAATATATTTTACCAAACAGCACCCATTTTGTCAGCAGAGTTTTAAGTAAACACCAAAAGCACCATTATATTTTTCGACTCTAGTTGCAGCATCTCTAGCATATTGTTTGGTATCCACCCATGTTTACGTTGTGTAAGCTGATAAAGTACAAACAAGCAAATTAAAGCAAACAGTTAAAGAAAAGCATCTCTCAATTATAATTGTTGTCACTCACGTTAGTTCACCCAACCTGTCAGGAATTAGTACAATCCTAAGCAAAAACATCTGTCTTTTAGACCCTAAGGTCAGGACCATACATTCCATACACCCTGGACGATAAATTGTTCTGAAAAGGTGTAAAATTAGACTTTTCTGCCCTTAGATGTTCTAATTGTCCTGGACCTTTTTTTAACTGCACTAATCACGACTTATAACTTAATGTATTGTACTTTTGTTTTATAATATTACCTGACGCTATGTTTCCACTCAACTGAACATCATCACTGGAATTAAACGGCGATGCATCAGTCGTGTCAGATCCAGAAGCAACAAACTACAAATCAAAGTCCCTTTAAATTTATCGTTAGTAACCACTAGGTTAAGGGGAACTGGTCTAGAATCTGACCACTTTTTTTAAAGTAATGAGTTGTTAAAATAGAAATTGCAAGGAAATCATAAAAATATTTCAATATTATTTGACCCAGCCTAACTCAATTTGCATTAAACAAATAGTCTGCTTAAAGAAATGGGAGTTGTTTGTTCTAATCCTATCACATAGCATATTATTTAGATTAGGGTGCTGGTTGGCATTTGGGTGAGGATGGGTTTATTATTAAATAATGAACAGGGTTTTTCGCCCAACTGGAAAGTGTAAATTTTTGCTTAGGAACAACCCTGATTAATATAATAATACTTGACCCACCAACACCCAAACCTCGCGCGCACCCTAATCTAAATATTGTGCGTTGATTTAATGATTGTTTTAAAAAATAGCAATATAAAACACCGGACAATGTAGTAGGATTCTAGACCAGTAGTGGTTAAATAAACATACTTACAGGGGGAGGTGCATCCACTGCGTCCACCATCCTTGTGGTTTAAAATCCAAAATTTGGACAACGCTATATTAAACACACAGACAGTAGACTTCTAGAGGGGAATATAATTTAAAGGCTTAATTGTATTATTATTACAACACCTGCTTCATATTAGTTTGTAAGCATATCTTAATTTAAAAAATACATTACGTGAATGTATTGCTTAGGTAGACTTTCGTAAGAAATGAAAGATTTATTCATTTATAACCAAAATTACAAAAGAGAAAACTAAGGGAGTTAGTTAAATTACTTTATTCACACAAACTTTGGCAAGTGAACAAAGTTTTTTTAACCAACCATAAAATTAAACATCCCCCACAATTTTCCCATAATTCACATTCGCGGGGAACACTCTGACCTTAGGTGCACCAAGTTCCCTGACTATCACCCAGACTATAAGATCTTGTCAAGATCTGCCATACTTTTCAGACAAATCACCCATTAATCACTAAAATATCAAAATTAGTTAGTTTAGGTCCTAATAAGAACAAAATTTCATCACAAAAAGGCATATTTTGGAACACTATTTACCCATCTGTTTATAGTTTAATGGTGAAAATAACGGCCCAAATAGTCATGAAAAGCGACATGCTTTATTTTCAAACGTTTCGGCAAATTCTCATATTACTGATGATGGCATTAGAAATTGCCGAAACGTTTGAAAATAAAGCATGTCGCTTTTAACGTCTATTTGGGCCGTTATTTTCACCATTAAGGTATATTTTGCTTCTCAATAATAAAGCCAGTTCAGAGATTTACTGCTTAAATCAAAAACAAAATATTTTTGTACAAATACATCTATCAATGAAAAGTTATTCAGCATAAAAAAACACATGCTAAAATATTTATTGTCTTGGATAATGTCTGGTCCAAATATATAAAACTGCTTTCTTGAAGCCAAATATCTTTTAACGAAACCAGTTTAAGCTGGTGGATTTAGGAAAACAAAAAAATAACCTTAACTAGGAAACAGGAACTAAACAAAAAACAACTACCTAAAAGCAAAAAGTAAGAATTTGTTGTGGCAAATCACGAAATTACAATAATCACATTTCTAAATCGTATGCAAACTTATTTGGTCGCTGGTCTAGAATCCTACCACAACGCACATTGTTTGGGTTAAGGTACGGGTTAGTTGTTGTGGTAGAAAGAAATATTTTATCTTCAAATTATTTTTACAAGTTTCAAAAAATATAATCATTTAATGCTAACTTAAAACTCTAAATCAAGAATATTAACATTATAAATTTCACGGATTCATTAATTTATTAAATAAACCCCTACTAAATAAATAAAATATATAATAATTTTAAATAGGGTGTTTCCCAAAATCCATATAGAATAACGCTTAATTTTCCCAATAATTTTTTCTAAAAAATATAAAAAATATTATTTTTTAAGTTGTAAAAATTTAAAAAAGTAATGAAAAACATTTTTTATTTACAAAAACTCTGTTTATTGTAAACAACTCTGTCGTAAGTTAAAAAAACGTTTTGGTGACGAAACACTTGCAATACTGACGTAATTGTTTCGCGCGAAATCTATTTTTTTTTCAGGGGTGTAAACCTCCTTTTTTTTTAGGGGTGCATGAATTTGTCGCGTGTTTGGTTCACATATAACAACTAAGAAGTGAGACAATTTCACGCTATTATAATGTTCAAAGGGGAACTAAATATAAAAACTCATGGGAATATTTGTAAGCATTTAATAGATTTTAAAAATATTTTTTTCTATTATTTGCTTAAAATCCGTGCTGTAAGCTTTCTCGATTAAAAGCACAGTTAAAGCATTCTATTAAATTATTGTTAATTAAAAAACCGAACTCTCGCAAGATGCTTGTTTTAAACATCGATGCATTAATCGTACAATGGTGGGGTCAGATAGTACAGTTACCCTTTCTTGAAATACACACACGCTTTTAACAGCAACAATGTTTTGTTAGTTATCTGACCACTCTCAAAACCTCTAAAATTTCGTACATTTAACTTGATGAATTGCGATAGATTGCGTCTTGCATAGCTTAGATTTACAAAAACCTGCCCTGATTCACAAGCCAATAAAAAACAACAAATGTTTACTACAGAAATCAACGCATGTTTGTCTTGAAATCGTTTGATTCGTCAAAAATCAAAGGAGAATTAAATCTTTTACAATTTAGGCAAATATTCTTTTAAAATTTTACTAAGTCATTGATTTTTTATACCCAGAAGGGTTTGGGGAAGATTTTGTGTTACTCATTATTTTATAATTCCAGCATTGAGTGATGTCTAATGAAATCGCTTTTTTGGTTCAGTTCTCGGAAATGTTTTTCAGTAGTTCTGCTAATAATCTTGATCATCGCCACAAACCAACTCTATCACCGGTAACGGACTAATTATTAATAACAACACAAAAACTAATTAGGTCTACTCCTATTTGGCCACAATATCAGTCGATACAAATTACTCTTGCGTATAGCTTTGGGTTAAGCCTATTTATGATATAATGCTTGCAAAAAAACACAAAAGAAAAAATACTCTCAACCAGTGTGATTTAATATTTACAACCTGCTATAAATCACCACTGACAAGGCACAAAACATTAAAATTACGTTTTACTGGGCAAAATTATCAATTATATTGCATATTTTAAAACTAATGAAATGCATATTAGGACTTGAACTTTGAAATGTTAAAAAGGTCGAAAAGTACAAAAACACCGTATTGCTATAGGTTGTTTATCACTGCTTATATCCGGGGCATAGTACTGGTGAACAAATAACTTTCATTTTGCGTGTCACTGGATAGAACATTTTTACAGGCGCACAAACATTGATATTGTGCGGATTAAATTTACACAACAAAGTTAGCAGTAAAAGTTGAAAAACAGCGGGAGTGCTTACAGCAGATAAAAGTTACAAGTTAACAAAAAGAGAAGTGCTTAGGAAAGTGCGAAAACCTTTGAACTTTGCTGAACATAAAGTATCAAGATTAGCTTATATGACGTAATTACAGTGTGTAAGAATCATTCAATGATTTAAAAAAAATTATGAGTAAGTAGCTAAAATAAGAGGCGCGAAGTAGTTCGAACACCAAAATCAAATCAATGCAGCACAAATAAAAATGATGATATAGAAAATAATGGACGAAAATATTTTGAAGAAATAGATCCTCGTTCGAACAGTTGACTAAGTAAGAATCCTGTGAATATAAAAAATAGGATTAATGCAATGGTTAAGTGGTTCAAATCGTAATGTTTTCAAGTTATTAAGCAAACAATTATTTTACTACTGGTAAACTGTATTACCATAAGCTATTTTCTAGAAATAGTAGTAAACCAAACTAATAGACGCTCAGTTATATTGCAAAATATGGCTAAAACTAAGCGGATATCAGATCGGCAGCAATAGCACCTCTTTTAGCACCTAATCTATCCTTTTTATACTAAAAGTACGTTCGTGGATTCTGCGTCTATAAAAGATTTCTATATAAAGAAACCTTGTTTTGGCATCGATGGTATCTACCAGCTTACTGAGCGTGGTACTGATTGTTGGGCTTCACATTAGGCTAAAGTTTACATGCTCGGATTTTGTGAAAACAAGAACTTTAGTGATTAATTCAATTTGGGAAATTACATGAACACCATGCGATTTAGGGGACTGCAATCTCATTTAAAAGTTACATTATATGACGTGGCACAAACCCAGCCCTTGCAAAATATGCGCTCTTTGTGCAGTTGTATTTAAGTGTGCAACATTATTTCCAACATTTATTTAATGTGGGTATAAACAAAGCACGAACAATCAAAACAACAAATTTATATAATTACCTTTTACCTTTCAACTGAAGCATTCCAGTGTCTTAATAATATCCACTAAGTTCCTCAACATCTTTGAAGACTTGATACAAATGAATAAGCAGATGTTCACGGCCTTTTAGAAAGCACTGTTCACGGCCTTTTAGAAAGCAGTTAAGAAATGTTTTCCATTTTTCATCACCCTTCTTATCTCCAAAAAGCTCCGCTTGTTCAGCAGTAGAAAGATTTCCGTGAGACGCCTGGAATATGGTAAAACCGCAATATTATTCTAAACTACAATAACAATATTGAACTCGAAGATTAGTTCGTATATAGACTGGAAAATAATTAAAGGCGACAAAACAAATAGGTTTGATATTGTTAACTAAATATATTTGTCCCCCAGTTGATAGGTCGAGGTATTTAAGTGTTACAAAAAACTAATAAAGAATTAAATGGCAGAGCCAACACCAGTAGTCCAAGCAACTTTTATTATTCCAAGAAAAATCGATACACTACTAAACCTATTCAACCTAGACCACCACGGGTGTATTGTCCATTGAGAATCAAAATCCCTGTTTCTTACAGGTTTTGTTTCTACTGTTGCAACCCACCTTATTTCTCATGACGGTTAGAAATTCCTCAACATTTCTGCAGCTTCTAACTATATGCTTCTTCACTTCCCTCACAGATTGTGGGAGAATTTCTAGAGATATGTCGAACTTTTCTTTCACTCCTGATTTTTTCTTGTCGCAATCTAACAAGAGACGTTCGTCGAAGTGGTTTAACCTCTCGTGCAAATCATCATCTTTGCATCTTCTGAAGTTTATCTCGACACCTTCGAGACTTTCCGTAACCTTGATCAACTGATCTTCAATATGCTTGTGGGCATCCTAAAAGAAATGTGTAGTTAGATAGTTGGTCGGGATCATTTTATTTTAGAACAGTTTTTCAAGGTCTCAAGTTTGTCAGAGAGTTAGTTTATAAAGTGGATATGAATAAATTTTGTTATAGTTGATTTTTTTAATATGATGACGGAGCTCGTAAAACACAAGGACTTTTGTTTTATTATATCCTGGGAGTATATTTATATCAAACTCTTCCTTTTGATGTTTCTGTAAGCAAATCAAAGCCTGGTCCTAGAAAGTTTTTGTGTTCATCGTTATTTTTTTATAAATGCCAAGCGAATGCCATCTATATTAGACATAACGATGAACACAAAAACTTTTCTAGTGGGTTAAAGAATTACCTGCCGCTGAATGTGCAAAATATATACATGTTTAACCTTGTGGTAACCCCTTACATGTGTAAGTTACAATTATTACCACAAAAAAAACTTTTTTTTGACTTCCAGAACAATGGGTGTTTATAAACATCTTCGATTTGTGTGAGTAAAAACAAATGTGGTCCAGAAAACTTGAACTAATCGTTTTATGTATGCTGTACTTAATTATGATATGACCATATACAGTATATAATATATATATTAGGTAAAAATAGTAACCAGGCAACACTATGGGATATTCTGTATTTCTGGACTTACACTGATAATAAGGTAAAAGGTTAATAAAAACAATTGGTAAAAATGTTAGAGCTTATTCGTTAAAAACTATAATTGTATACTGTGTAAGTTACAATTATT
The DNA here is from genome assembly GCF_963924565.1 of Ascidiella aspersa. NCBI lineage: Eukaryota > Metazoa > Chordata > Ascidiacea > Phlebobranchia > Ascidiidae > Ascidiella > Ascidiella aspersa. The sequence continues at coordinate 31,114,166 of NC_139452.1, read as the reverse complement.
ACCGCACCACAAGAAAACGACATTTTTTTGAAGCCTTCCAAAACACAGGATGTTTATAAACATCTTCGATAGTGCAGCGTTTTTTTGGTTCAAATTCAAGCATTTGTCGAATCAACTCTCTGGCCGTGATTTTTTGCTCTTTGGTTAAGCTGTTATCAAATGCTAAAAGAATATATAAAATATAAAAAGCATTCAATTAAAGCAATCTTAATAAATTATACAAAACATATGCAACTAATTTTATTACTTTAAGGGACATGGGTTTAAGGAATGCCGGTAATAATAAACACAGTTACGGAATAACTTATCAGATTAAAATGTTCTGAAGAACATTAGAGCATCTGCGCAGTTTCTAATTTTCTTCAATCTGCGCAGTTATATTAAGTTAAGGATGCGAGCTTTTAAAATTGATAGTGCACGTCAAATGCTTACATTTTGTACCACGCATTAAAATCTCCAGATCCAAATAAAATGCAATGAAATACGGTGGAATGGATTAGATCGCTGGTACAACGCCAAAGCCCATACCTTGTCGATATTAATAATAAAAAAAAAAGTATAATATAATAAAAAGTTTTTGTTTTATTTTGATAATTTCTATATCAAAACTAACTGATGAATAACCTAAAAAAAGCTTCAGCAATATCTGGTATTGTCAGATATAAATCAGATTGTGTAGTTACTGAAAAGCCTTTGTTAAGTGCAAAACATTACCCGCAAAGTAATTTAGGAGTTTAAAAGTTGTTTTTCTTGTTTATGATTTTTTTAAATGAATTGTGTACGCAGTTTGCATTTTCATTTGGAATTGTAGCAGGATAAAATATTTGAAAATTCATATTTTGTCTTGATTATATAATTTGACCACTTGTGTTGAACCTGTTGGTAAGGTTTGCGATTCTCTCATAAAGCAATGTACTTGTTTACCTTTCAAAAAGAGCTGTGGACTTTTTTTCGACGTCAATCTTGACCTATGATGATTAATACCCCGAAATGGGTGCCCTCTTTTAATTTTGCCCTCTGGGGTTTTTTCTTCAGCCAATACAAAGTAGAACATAATTCCGAAACTAAAAATGTCGGAAGATTTTTTCTGAAAGAAATAAAAATATCTGCATAACATAAAAAATTACTATCTTCTCAACACAGAACAAAAATAAATATACCGTAGTAAGAATACTAGCTTTTTGGACATAAAACCGTACACTTTTATATTGCGTAATTTTATATATTTTATATAATACTCGCAAGAACAATTTATTTGAAGAGAAATTACATCTCTTAAAATTTTCCAAATCAAAGTTGCTTTGATAACAATAAATATCTCTTAAAAGGTATTTTGCCAAGCAACTGTCAATGACTTTAGTATATTGAAATTTATGTGTGTTAAGCATAAATTAACATAAAATAGATGTAACTTACATATATTGCTTTATTATCGGAATTTGTTTTCAAGCTTTCTGGGGGAATATAAGCTTCAGTACCGTAAGGTGCTGTTGCAACATATTTTGAAGATTCACCGTCTAAACTTAAAAGTTTTCGGCTGAGGCCAAAGTCGCAAACTTTTACAAGAGTCTTCGACCCATCGCAAGTTACCATAAAGTTTGCTGGTTTAATATCTCTGTGACCTGAAGCCAAATATAAAGGCATTAAACATTTTTTTATGTTAAATTTTAATCTCAGATCTTTCACTAGTTATTTTTAAATGTATGCAATAGGTTTATCACTGATTAAAACCAAAAAAAAAATCCAATGAGAAACATAATTTTATTTTTCTAATGATATCACCATTTGTCTATATATTTTAAACATATATTAATAAAATGTGGACATAACATCACCATAAATCTGTAATTTAGTTTAATTGAGAAATTCCTGTAAATTTTATTTGCAGTCCCATTTAGCCAATGTTATACTTTCAATAAACATCAGGCGCCTACACGGATATCCTACAACAAACCTTACCAACAATGTTGTGATGGTGATTGAGGCCAAAGCCTAATGGCTTCTTAGAACGTCTTTACCCACGCAAAATTTAGGCAGAGTTTCGCAAAATGTCGTATAGCGGTTTAAACAGAACATACGTTTGATGCAGTTTGATTGGTGATTTTCGATCGATTTTTAGGGCACGGATTTTGTTACGTAAAACGTGTGTGACAGGCTTTACTAAGGTTTGCGTGACGTAATAAATTTCTACTTACGGAATGTGCAAAGCAGTGTTGTAAACACGAAATGGAATTAAAAAAATTGTTCCCGCATTATTTAGTCCTTATATAATAGGTATATAAGCTATTTGTAACATTACTTTTTGGTTGCATGGTAATTTCTACATTCGGTTTAATAATCAACGCTATAATATAAGTATAGCAAATTTTCACAGATATGTTATAAATAACGCAAAATGCAATATATTGAAAGCCCACAGCATGGTGGATTCTCACGTTTATGTTTACCCAGACAAAGTTCAGGTATGTTTCATACATTATTACGCTTTCTTATTTACATCGCCGATATAAATCCAGCAGTCTTTACCAGCTGGAATTAAGCTGGCAAATACTCTACATGGCCAACGCCAAATATTTCTTCCTCTTTATAAAAATGCTAGTTTTATATTTAGTTATGATTATTTTAAAACAACGCATGTTAAGTTAAACTTTTTTTACTTTATACGGCACACAACAAACTTGACAACACAGTATGTTAAACAGTTTCACTTGCAAATTTGTTTAAAGCGTTTTCATTGTAAAATGCTTTACTTCAATAGCATTGTATCCTCCTATTAATATAGGTTGCAATTGGTATAAAAACAGTGTACAATTCAAATTCTATTTAGTAATTTAGATATCTATGAATTTCGGATGTTTCACATATGCAGATAAAACTACTCACAAATTTGTGCATCATGGTTATGGAGGTACCGTATGCCGTTTGTAGATTGCTTAAGAATCTCTAATAAGGTAATTGGTAATAATTGTTTAATGTTTGAATGAGTTTCTTTACAGTCCATCTCTCTGTTTTTGTCCATTGCTTCCATAATTTCTCGGTTTTTTTCAAACCAACCTTCAGAGTTGCAAATGTACTAAATAATATCATAAAACTGAATTAAAGCTTTACAATTAATTATCATATTTTAAATTTTGCTGTATAGTGTAATGTGCCCAAATTTAAGAAGTTTACCCTTATCTATTATGGATTTTGTAACATTATACTATGTCCATGGTTCAGTTATTACATCAATGAAGCCGGAATTATTGTTTACAAAAAACTTACATCTTCAACAGACAAGTAGCACAGTTCCATTACAATAGCCAAAACAGGAATGTAACCAATTTTCTGTTAAAACAGAAAAACAACATTTTGTTATTCCAAGTTTACAGTTACACCTATTATAGGTAAGGAGAAAGCTCCATTATGGGCAACTTTCACAAAATAAACTAAACATATATATGTTCATACGGAGATCCAAACAACATTTGTAATTTAGGACTTACTGCTCATTTATTAAGATATAGCACCATTGTTTGGTTTATAAAGAACCTAGTACTTAATTTTTGACTACTTACAGTATAGTATGATTGATAGAAATGTACAACATTAGAGTTTTTTAGTTTTGAAAATACTTCATCCTCAGGTTTTCCGTTTAACATTGATTTTCTAATTGTTTTTAGGCATCTAATTTGGTTTTCATTTCCTGCATGGGCTCTTTAATAAAATAAAAAATATTAATTACAGTTTTTGGGTAAAGTTTAGCCAAAAAAAAAAGTAAAAACTCACAAATATATTGTTGTTTGTTTGACATTGTTTTCATAAATGATTTTACCACGGATAAAAAAGTCTGTTCCTGTTGAAGCTCTGTGTTTCTCCTTTTTAAAATATGTAAACAATGACAGAATATAGTTAAACTGCACAATTACCCTCAGGAAGAATACGGTAGAACATATTTCCAGAGGGATACTGAACCAGCTTAAAAAAATTATTGCACTGAAAAAGAATAAGACCTCCAGTATTGTCATTAACAATTTGTGTAAACAAATATAGTTTTGACCATTGTTGGCGTCTTAGACATATGTTTGACAAAACAAAAAGTGTTATAAAATAGTTTTAATTACTTTGGAGCATAATGGTTGGTGGTTGTAGTAAGACGTAATAAGAATATCAAAGCCCATACAGAAGTAGGTATTATTTTGAACGTTTCGAATAATTCTTTATTTCATTTTCAACATAGAGAGCAGTCACTGATGGTAAGTGTATATAATGCTAAGGCAGACATCAGTTTTTGATGCTACATCGCTGCAAAAGTATGACAATCTTTGTGTGCCAGTTACTACTGATGTTTTTTTTAATTTTAATGCGCATATTAAGTTTCAAGGCAAGCTTTCTTAACTAGTTCAAATTATAATGGCATTCTATAAATCAGATATTGAGCACGGCACTTTATAAAACATTTAAAGATTAAGTGATATAACCTTTTTTTGACAAACACATTGCCATTTTAACAATATAAACAGAGGTTCAAACAGGAAAAATATAGATATTTTTAAATTAAATCAAATTAAACAATATGTTGACTTACTTGTGTCATAGAGGGTTCAACAACTGTATCAGATTGTGGATTTAAACTCCTGCCACTGTATCCATCCACATTTCGTCCCTAAGATGAAACAATCTGGTTGTTGATTCGTTTAATGAACTTATAAATCCCTATCGAGCATGAGTTTTCATGGTTACAAAACAATTCATTTATAAACAATTTAATTAAAATCCAACCAGTTACAATCAGTTAAAGGGTATGTGTAAAAAAATAGTTTTCATAAAGTCATATATTGCAATTACCTGCCAATCAACTTGGGCTATAATTTGTTGTTTATCATTTTTTTTATCCAACCTATTTATTTTTAAGTCATCCCAATTTACAAAAATAAGTTTAGTTTTATAAATCCTAATAGAAATAAATCATGTGAAAATGTGTTATTTATGTAGCAACACTTTTAAACCAAATTTTTTTTTTTTAATGTCTAACCGAAATACCAATGATTGAATATACAGACATTTCTAAAATATATAAAAGTTTGTTTAAAGTCAGAAGCACCAAGCTACTGCAACCTACACTTGTTTTCAGGATTGTTAACCCAAGCCAATAAATAATATGCGATTTACAAAGGATATATTTACATGAATCAAATCCGCACATTGATGAGGTAATCCAGCAATTGTTTTTTCCATTTTTTCAAAGCCCTTTTTGATCTGCTCCACTGTGTCTGAAGGTTCCATCTAACAAAGTGTGACATACATTTTACAGTGAACACTATATAAAGTTTTGCATTATTAGACTAATCTAAAAAATCATTAAAGAAGTATAAATAATGTAAAGCAGTGGTTCTTTACCGGGGTGGCGCGCCCCTAGGAGCGCCCAAAATTTTTCAGGGGCAAGCATTACTCCAAAATTTAACTTTTAGAGGCTAGTGATTTTATTGGTTTCATGTTGCGTTTGTTGTTAAATTTATCATGTTGTCCTATGCTTCAAAATTAAACATTCTTAGATCAGTAACTGAAAAAGAAACAGTTCATAATTTTGCGATTTGTGAACTTTTGGGCTACTATATGGCCATAGTTTCATTATGACTGATTTGGGCAGTGTTTAGTCAAGAGAGTATGATAAGACTTTTTGCATGAATTTTTTATGCTTTGCAGTAGGGCCTATATAGACTTTGTATTGTGTGTCATCAAACCTTTTGAAACAGTTTAGCCCATTCAAACCAAATATACACAACTTTTTTGTGCCCTTTGCATGATAAAGAGTTAACTTTTTTTTTTTTCGCACTGATATGTAATCGAGAAATACCGATTTTATTTCAGTTTGATCATTCTAAGGGGGTGCGGTAGAAAAAAGGTTAAGAACCACTGATCAAAATGGTAGATTGCCAAGGTCTTTACATGCCTTATTAATCACAAGATCTAGCTTTCAGTCTGGTTGGGCTGTGAGTTCAATTCTCACCCCATGTCAGTTTTTCTAAAATCAATGCCTTGCTTGCAAATAATTTTTTTTCCAACCAACATCTTAGTTAGCCTAACAAGACAACCGGGGCAGTGTTATAAACAAGTGTTTTTAAAATGACTAAAGTCCCAGTTAAGTCATTTGTAAAATAAAAGTCCACGTCAAGTCTTTTTGAATAAATAACAAGTCAAGTCATAATTAGAGGAAGTCACATTCTTGCCATAAAATTAAAATGTTAAACTATTAGAATTTTTAAACTAGTACGATTATAAGCAATTACTGAACTAAAAAAAAGAAAATGCAACATCTAGCAAGCGATTTGTTTTATGAGCAAACATTTAGATAAATCGCTCAATTTTAGAAAAAAAATTAAAGAAAACACTTTATTTCAAATCACGTAATTTTGCCCAAATGACTTAAGTCAAGTCAAGTCAAGTCATTTAAAAACAGTGACTTATATGCACTTAAGTCAAGTCATTGATTTGAGTCATTACAACACTGCAACCTGGTGTATTAAAAGTATGCTTCTTTAAAAGTTACAAGAAAGAAACAATATAAATGGTTTTAAAATAGCTTAATATCTAATGCAAATATTAGTTTTATTTTAATTTTGTTATTTGATATGTTCAATGAATTGGTAAACAGTTACTGAATTGCGCATTTTCCACATAACGTAAATTTAATAAAATTAAAATATGAGTTGTAAAGGAGCCTCAACAATTTTGTAGACTAAATTATATAAACAACTTACTGGAGGCAAATGTTTTTCAGTGATAGTTGAATGTTTGCTGCTGTCAGTTGATTTCTTGCTTGGGTGTCTAATACTTTCTTCGTTAAAGGTCTAAAGTAATATACAGACATTAAATGCATAATCTTTAGAAAGTTCTAATTTTTCTTTTTGGCATATTTATGCACAGTTAAAGTATTACTATAATCAGCCATACATTTTTTAATTTAAAAAATATATGTAAACTAACATTTTGTCGTTGTTAGTGGTTCCCAATGGAGCACCCTTGGGTGCCATTTAATTCTAAAGGGTGCTAATAGGTATTTGAAAGTATTTCATAATCTATTTTTGTTCTTTTGGTAAGTCTCTAACACAACTTTGGAGTAAAATAAATCAAATGGCATTTTTGTGTTTGTAAAATTGATTAGTTGATCCAGATCCATTTAAATTGACATAACACAGGCACAACAATCCATAGTAGGGGTGCCGTATGCCAATAAACAGTTAGGAACAACTAGGCTAGGTTGATAAAACAACATATAGGCTTACTGGAATTAGAGGTCGCTCTGAGGTTGCATCACTTTCAGTTTCTACACTTTCAGTTTCTACACTTTCAGGTAAGTCTTTTAACCCCTGTTAAAGTCAGAACTATGGCATAAAAACTTCACTTCAAGTTCAGCACAAAACTAAAATTTAAACATAGTTTATTTTCACAGAGTTCAAAGAGTATTTATATTTAAAAGGTTGTTTGTTTCAGACTTGAGCTCTGTCATGTTTAAATTTAATCAAAAGAGGTAAAATAGTTAAACGTTCGTTGCGGTTATACTGACTTTTGTCTGAATCTGTAACACTTTCATTGCCACCCATACAAATTAAATAACAATAGTGACAGTCGTGGTAAGTGATGTCAAGACTCAACTTTTAGCTTATAGAAATTAACCACACAATTTGGAAACATGTAGTAAAGTTAAAAAAGCAAGTAATTAAAATATAAGTTTTTAAAAATTTATAATCATTTTTTGAAAGCGAGTTAAATATTTAAGAGAAGCAGCAATAACAATAATTTATATATATTTTTTGTTGACTTATTCCAAATTAGCGATTTCACAAATTAATTTGAATTCTAAAATAGAAAATACTTTGTATTGCTGGGATAATGCAAAGTTGCTTATTAGTTGGAACAGATTTTGTACTTGAACCCAAACCACTTAAAAATAAAAGGTTGGCGGTCAATGTGTATATATTTTTGTAAATTACTTATTTATTTATGCAAATGTATTTCAAATTAAAATTGTTTTAGAGACAAGATGGTTTATGTTCAAATTAAACAAAAATTGCACTTTTATTATGGTATATCTTAATATTAACCTTTGAACATCTGTGCAACCGAACCAGTTAATAACCAGTTACCCTTACAACCTAATTACCAAAAAGCCATTTATAGTTGGTTGGTTCTTGCTACAGCTTGCTGAACCTTCTTCAACTCTTACATCGTCATCGCTCTGTAGTATAAGGTAAAGTATTGTAATAATATATGGTAAAGGAAAAAAAGATCTATATTAGTAGCCTACATTATAAATTTGGTACAGTGGAAACATTTAGCAACACAGAGAAATTATATGTTAAATACACAATCTTATTTGATTCGTTTTTGAGTGTCTTCTAAAATCATGCAGATAAGAGGTCATATTACAAAGACAACCTTGCTTCTAATCACAAGAGCACTTCTAGGATAAGTTACTTGTAACTGTTAAGTTTTCATTATACTAAACTTTCATCTGAAATTAAACGCATGTAGTGTTAAATAAAACATACGAAGATATTGGAGTGTGATAAGGTGCAATAAACAGATCGCTGTTTGATATTGAAAGTATAACTTACAGGATGCAAAACTGGTGAATATTCACTGTTGGCAGGTGAACTTTTGTCTGAATCTTTATCGCTTTTATGTTCATTCTTCTAAATGTAATTTGTTAGCTCTGGAGTTGGTAGGCAATAATTTTATGATTAGGGTAAAACATCACATAAATTTTAAACATTTAAAATCAAGCAAGTCTGATCAAAGAAAGGTGTCTTATAGTTTATGAAAATAACAGATCATATTACTGTGACAAAAGCAAACATTTTTATTTAATGGTAATGGTACATCCCAGGTGGTTAACTTTAAACTGAATATCAGGTGTTTGATTGTGATCGACTGGTTCGGTGAAAAAATCACAAGAACACTTTTTATCATTTTTACTGTTAATTGCATTCCAAGCCATCGATGGAGGTTAATTTGTTACAGTAAAGAACGTTTTATAAGCCTTTTTCAGACAACAATTGGATATTTTAATGTTCCGCTTGTATGCGACAGCTACTGTAATGAGATTCAAGCAAAACCACAAAAGTTGTAAAAGAGATCCAAAAACAACTTTATTCAACAAAAAAATGTTGGAGCAGGCTTAGATCCCAAAATTAACAAAAATAGTAATAATATTATTATTATTTTATCAACTACTGTAATGAGGTAACACATATTCAATGCGATCAACCAGATAAAATGTGGTATTTGCCAGGTCACTTGCGATCAGTGTGCTGGCTAACCCTGCTATATATACTTAAATGTCACAAATAACGGAAATGAAATAATACTGGATACTTTTACTCACTTCATTGTTAGTTTGTGTCAAATGTACATCTGTTAGTGTACATTTGACACAAACTGAAAATGAACTGAGTTTTTGAGGTGCAGTCTCAACAGTCTCTTGAAGATAAGACTTAACCTTCATTTCAAAATACACAAAGTTTTCAAATAACTTTTTTAGTTATTTAATTTAAGAATGGCATAAAGTTACCGATGAGTAATCCATTGGAGGCCATAACTTGCTGCTATTGGATGAATATTTGCTTGCATTCTCATCATTCTTATTGTGCATTTTAAATGAAGCATCAAACATCCTCATTTGTCCGCCTTTAGGGGGATAAGCACAACATTTATGGTACAATATGTAAATTTTTTAAATGTTTTTGTTCAGTAATAGAGATGTGGAAGTGATAACCCTCTCTAAAATGAGATTTCCCAATATAAATTACAAAAATACATTTTTTAAGCATGTAACTGTTTCTAGTTTTATTAAATTACACAAAATGAATGCAACATGAATGCATTTGGTTTTACGCGTTTGGCCACACGGATTGCTAGTTGCATTATATATATATATATAAACAGATGGCAGAAATAGATTTATGATCGAGCTGCTTCTCGTAGGACAAACGTGTTTTATGATATTTTAAGAATATCTTGGTATCAACTGGCATGCTGGAAAATAAACCACTTATTTGGGGTAATACTAATTTACGGAATGTATGGTCGGAACGCTCAGGTGAAGGTGGGTCAAGTGTTATTATATTTAATAATAATACTGTGAGCGTTTCGACCATTCCAACCATTCATCATTCCGTAAATTAGTGTTACCCCTTATTTGAAGGTAAAAAAAATTAAATTTTTTTAGACGCAATTTTGTAAATAAATTCCCTAATATTTATTTTATCTGAAATACCTTGTTGAGAAGTTGATGGTCCAATACTTAGAGGTGTTTCCCTTTGAATAGCAGGTTGTTGTAGTACAACTGTAACATTCTGTTGAATGTTTATTCGCCGATGGACCGTTTGATTTACTGTTTGATGCTGGATACTGGCCTGCTGCTGTAGTCCTTCTACTGCCTGATGTTGTATCATCGCATGTTGATGTTGCAGCCCACTCACATCTTGACGTTGGATAACAGCTCGTTGTTGTTGTATATCGTCTACGTTCTGACGGTATATTTGTGCTCTCTGTTCGTGCATTCCTGCAACAGTCTGATGTTCGATTCTAGCATCTTGGTGTTCAATTACTTGATCGCCAGCAATAAAATCCTACAAATAATATTAAAATCAATTATTAAGTTTTGTGTTAAATATAACTGCATTCATTGCACTAGAAATTACAAGTCACATACATGTCTAAATTGTATTTGGGGATAAAAATTCGCTTGATCAATATCAAAGACAAGAAAATTATGAAACAAACTCACTTGACAACTGATGTTCGTTGTTTGTTCCTCAGCCATTTTTACATTTCTTATTTGCTTACACAAGTTTGTTTCTATGTAAAAACAAAAACAAAAGAAAAAATACGCCAGGATCCCAAGGATAACAAGCCCATCCCAAGGATCTCAACCTCACACCAAGGATCGCAAGCCCATCCCAAGGATCGCAAGCTCACACCAAGGATCGCAAGCCCATCCCAAGGATCGCAAGCTCACCCCAAGGATCGCAAACCCATCCCAAGGATAGCAAGCCCATCCCAAGGATCGCAAGCTCATCCCAAGGATAGCAAGCTCATCCAAATGATTGCAAGCCCCTCCCGCAAGCGCAGGGGCAAACAAATTATCCGATTTTAGAGCAAGAGACAAACATAACTTATGATCTTTGCCACAGTAAAGTTGTACTTGGCTGCTACACAGCAACACAGTCAACCATTGCCTCAACTAAATAACATCTGGTAACAAATACACCTCAACCCATTCATCCATAGCGTTAACAGGTTGGTTGTATTTGACTGCCGCACAATAACCCAATGAAAAATATTAAATTCCGATCAGCACTCGCCCAGACGAAGTAACACTCGTCAAAATGTCTGCACACCGTCTGCGAATTTGAGGATCCAAACAACATTAGATTTGCTTTGTGTTTGTTGGTAAAAATGCGAAACGTTATTTCGGAAATTAAAAGGGCTGTTACCAAATTGTAAAGTTTTCAGTCTGACATAATTTAGCAAATCTATTTTATTTGGAAGTAGCAATAATAAGGCGCCGATTAATCATTTTTCTGTGGAAGGGTTATGAAAAAATCTGCCACTGGCGGTTTGTAAGCCGTGACAATCTAACAACAAAAAAGACGTTTAAGTTGTTGTTTTGCCGCTTTCTTGCGTTAGCTAACTTTGCGGTGTTAATCGTTAAAATACTGACTGGAATTGTTTAAAAAACAACTTTGGTGCTGTTTGGAATATCAGTAGATTCTCATTTACAGCAAACTGCGCATGAACGAACTTTTCATTAAGTTAGGCTTGTGTTTTTGTCAATATGGGTTATTCCTGAAAAATCGAGGATGTTTAAATTGGAATACTTTAACCATTTTTAACGGTGCACAATGTAGGCAAATATGTTTTTCTTCTCTGAATAAAAAATATAAAAGTAGAGCTTTTTTGCGAGCCCTACTTTAATATTTTTCACAATGATTTTAATGGTTTCGCTTGGGTTGGGCACCACTACTAGATCTGTACAAACTCTGTTTTTTTTGACAAATTTAACATTAAAACTGCAAAACATTTTCACGCTCCACGCGAATTTCGGTTTTTCTACTTTTGTTGACTTTTATGGCACAAGTCTCTTTAAGTACCATTGCATTTATTCTGTCTATTAGTAATTAAAGGCCCCTAAGGGCGCAGAGTGCAGACACCCAGTGTTTCCCGAAATCAGTTCGCAATGTGCCCAAATTTTTAAACGTGATAGTGCCCAAATAGACTTCGCGGATGACATTTTTTTAGTCTTCATGTGGTTTAGTCTTTCAATTTCCGCGGGTAGATTCACCCGAAGCGACGTGACAAACTACCTAATCACTGCTTAATTGCCATTAAACAGGGCATCCTGTCTAATTTGTAAATCGCAAAAAAACTTACTGCCAAATGCAAAAAAATGTAATTATCTCTCAACTAGTTCAGTTTTTTTTAACTCTTAAATATAATTTGTAGTTACTGCAACGGGGTTTTAGTGTTAGGCGCCGCTGTAATCTTAATTCAGCCAAGCTTAGCGCGATTTAACCGCCTAATGATGTAGGCAAGTATTGCGCGAATTGCCGCCATTTTAATAGTAAGCAATTTCCACTTTAAAATGAGATTTCGCTCCAGAGTCATTTCTGTTTATAACGACATAAACCACGGTTCATCATTTCGTCGAGCCATGCAGGACACAACAACACAACATTGCTTTTTTACGTAGCTCCGAGAAAATGTTTGGAAATACTTGGTCCACACGCAGCTCAAATAAACTGATCAAGGCACATTTTTGGCGTACGTAGCTTAAATAAAACTAATTTAGGCACTTTTCGAAACTTTAATGAAGTACAAATGGGGTACCTATGGCATAATATTTAATAATCCCTGCAAAAATAAAACTTATGTGGGCTTCAGGAGACGACTGGAGATAGAACTTTAGTAAAAAAACAACTTTTCATTTTTGGGGGGGGGGCTTGCACACTTACCTTAAAAAATGTGCGCAAATGTGCAAAAAATGCGCCTTGGACTGACTCGCGCCTACATATAATGCTCTACTCTACGCCATGCCTAAAAATTTGAAAATTTACAATGTCTACAATTTCAGTTTTATTGTATGTGTTGTCATTGTTGCTTTTTAGTGTCGGATGGTTGATTATTATTTTTAATTTGGACAAGTATTTGAACAGCTTTTAAAATATTCTTGGTCCTGTGTTACCTTGTTGACATTGATTTTACCCCGAACTTTGACAAAACTGTTTAAAATTTGCTATGAAAGCCAACGTCATGTTTTTCTTGAAAAAGCATTTTCAAGCTGTCTGCCATTCTTTCCAAAATATCTGCTATTTTTTCTATATGAACCAGGAAAAAATTACTACTAACAGTAATTATTTCTCTGTAGAAAAACTTTCAATGTAACAAATAAAAAATCGTACTATTAAGCAAACTACAGGGGGATACAGCAAATCTTAAATGTACTGCTTTTTTTTTTTTTTTTTTTAGCAGTAAACATGGAGCTTGACGAGTAATTTGCCCACTAAGCAACGTTAGTTAGTGCTTGACGCTTAACAATGATTAACCCCGTTGCACACCTTTCTATAAGAATAACATCAACAGTCTTAAAGTAAAAGCAATACAGTTTTAATAAAATGAAGATAGTCGTGCCATGTTAGTGAAATACTACACCTTGCACAATCTAATAAATAGAGGCAACTTTTACTACAATTTTTTTCTACTTCACATAATGGTAATTGTCGATGCTTAAGTTGGGATAACTTAACCGATTATTATTAAAGTAATATTAATCTGGTATCAAAAAGATAGAATATATCCATTTAAACTTACATCATATTGTTAATGTATTCCTGTCTTAGTTGAAATTACGATACTCAATTTAACGTAAATTGAATTAACATATGGGCGAGTTAGGGCTGACAAATAAAAAGTTTCTGTGCCAATGAACAGTCCCTCATTCCATTTTATGCAGGAACAAACGAGGGGTGAATATATCTTGTGACAAGCCTAGACGAAATATCGGTTCCTCATTGTCACAGTAAAGTTACGTTCGGCCGTGTTTGGGTGCTACACAACAACCTCAGCCAACCATAGCGCCAACTAAGTAACGTGTGGCTGGTTTAAGGTAACACAAAAACCTCAACCCATTTAAGTATAGCGCCAACTGAACAGGTCGTGTTGTGTTTGACAGCCGCACCATAACCCAGGGTTATTATTCAATTTCAATTTACGCTTGCCTGTATGGCGAATGTCTTCCAATCAGCCTCGAGACGAAAACACACTCGTCAAAAATATCAACACACCATCTGCTAATTTTTGTTCTACCAATTGTTTCCTATGATTAAACCTATCTTTCTTATTCTTAGCTTGTATGAAACTCACAACGTTAGGTAGTTCTTGGCTGCTTAACAATAATTAACCCCGTTGCACACCGTTCTATGACAATCACATCAACAGCCTTCTTGATAATTAATTTGGAATATAGTTTTAATAAAGTAAACATAGTCGTGGCATGTCAATAAAAAACTAACACCGGAAATGTTAAGTTGACATATAAGCGTGTTGCAAATGCTACACCTTGCTCGATTAGTAAGATAATGCTTATCTGGTATAAAAAAGAATATATTCATTTAAGCTATCATTGTTTTGCCTTTTTGTTCTCAGCATTATAAAGAAAAAAGTCTACCTTGCGATAAAAACTATTTAAATCATCTTTTCGAATCGTCCCAGTCCTGCTTTGTGATTGGCTGTTTAAGCCACTCGTTTGTTGGCCTTTAACGCTCGATGCCACAATCACGCCTTATAATAGTTTGCCAAAAAATACTATTTTTCAAATTTTCCAGCAGATAACGCAGTGTTAAAATATTGTCCTATCTTATTGCGCCAATTTATTTGTTTAAGCAACTAGATTATTCCAACAGATTTACTACCTGCTATATATGGTTGGCAGTCAGTAAGTGGAATAATGACTAAAAACACGCCAACGGGACAGAGACCGCCCACCTTAGCGTTCGATAAGAGCAAAACAATTGATGCGGAAATACGCAATACCAGCCTCATTAAGGCCACTGTTTAACCAAGTACGGTTTGCTAAATGCGGAACTGAAACGCTAACAGCTAACATCACGAGTGCTTGTTGTATACACACCTTACTGACTTACAACTTGCTTTAATTTTTAACTTAAACATTTTTTTTTATTTAAACTAATTCATAATCGCACCAACAACACAACAACATATCTACATCAACTTGTGAATTTAGTTTAAACTTTAAAAACATCGAAACTCACAAAGTTCGAACTTAAAGTTTGCAAAAGAAGTTATTTGCTCATTCCCACCATTACAACCACACAGCCAAACATGGTGTCATCTAAATAATGTCGGGCTGACTTAATGTAACATGAAAATCTCAACCCATTCAAGTATAGCGTTAACTGAACAGGTTGGGGTGTGTTTGACTGCCGCACAATATAACCCAGGCTGTGATAAATCTAAGACGCATTAATTGTAACGGACTCCGGCAATAAGACCGAAATAAGAACAATATCAACGTCGAAATAAAACACAGTTCGAAATAGACCAAAATAGGGATAATATCTAATAATCGTAATAACGTAATACACCGTTGTGCTACACCTCGCTCGATTTACTAATTGCTTTAACGCTGTGGTAGGATTGTTTTGCCTGATAACCCGAAAACAGACCAGCGCCCTTTTTTGTGAGAAAAACAATTTTGTTGTTGTGGTAGAAAGAAATATTTTATCTTTAAATTATTTTTACAAGTTTCAAAAAATATAATCATTTAATGCTAACTTAAAACTCTAAATCAAGAATATTAACATTATAAATTTCACGGATTCATTAATTTATTAAATAAACCCCTACTAAATAAATAAAATATATAATAATTTTAAATAGGGTGTTTCCCAAAATCCATAAAGAAGTAACGCTTAATTTTCCCAATAATTTTTTCTAAAAAATATAAAAAATATTATTTTTTAAGTTGTAAAAATTTAAAAAAGTAATGGAAAAACATTTTTTATTTACAAAAACTCTGTTTATTGTAAACAACTCTGTCGTAAGTTAAAAAAACGTTTTGGTGACGAAACACTTGCAATACTGACGTAATTGTTTCGCGCGAAATCTATTTATTTTTTCAAGGGTGTAAACCTCCTTTTTTTAGGGGTGCATGAATTTGTCGCGTGTTTGGTTCACATATAACAACTAAGAATTGAGACAATTTCACGCTATTATAAACTCATGGGAATATTTGTAAGCATTTAATAGATTTTAAAAATATTTTTTTCTATTATTTGCTTAAAATCCGTGCTGTAAGCTTTCTCGATTAAAAGCACAGTTAAAGCATTCTATTAAATTATTGTTAATTAAAAAACCGAACTCTCGCAAGATGCTTGTTTTAAACATCGAGGCATCAATCGTACAATGGTGGGGTTGGATAGTACACTTACCCTTTCTTGAAATACACACACGCTTTTAACAGCAACAATGTTTTGTTAGTTGTCTGGCCACTCTAAAAACCTCTAAAATTTCGTACATTTAACTTCATATGAATCGCTATAGATTGCGTCTTGCATAGCTTAGATTTACAAAACCCTGCCCTGATTCACAAGCCATTAAAAACAACAAATGTTTACTACAGAAATCAACGCATGTTTGTCTTGAAATCGTTTGATTCGTCAAAAATCAAAGGAGAATTAAATCTTTTACAATTTAGGCTAATATTCTTTTAAAATTTCATTAAGTCATTGATTTTTTATTCCCAGAAGGGTTTGGGGAATATTTTGTGTTACTCGATTATTTTATAATTCCAGCATTGAGTGATGTCTAATGAAATCGCTTTTTTGGTTCAGTTCTCGGAAATGTTTTTTAGCGGTTCTGCTAATGATCTTGATCATCGCCACAAACCAACTTCTTTATCACATGTAACGGACTAATTAATAACAACACAAAAACTATATAGGCCTACTCCTATTTAACCACAATATCAGTCGATACAAATTACTCTTGCATATAGCTTTGGGTTAAGCCTATTTATGATATAATGCTTGCAAAAAAACACTAAAGAAAAAATACTGTCAACCAGTGTGATTTAATATTTACAACCTGCTATAAATCACCACTGACAAGGCACAAAACATTAAACTTACGTTTTACTGGGAAAAATTAGCAATTATATTGCATATTACAAAAGTAAAGAAATGCATATTAGGGTTGGGTTTGAACTTTGAAATGTTAAAAAGGGTAAGAAAGTACAAAGACACCGTATTGCTATAGGTTGTTTATCACTGCTTATTTCCGGTGTATAGTGCTGGTGAACAAATGGCTTTCATCTTGCGTGTCACTGGATAGAACGTTTTCACAGGCGCACAAACATTGATATTGTGCGGATTAAATTTGCACAACAAAGTTAGAAAAAAAGTTAAAAAACAGTGGGAGTGCTTACAGCCGATGAAAGTTACAAGTTAACAAAAAGAGAAGTGCTTAGGAAAGTGCGAAAACCTTTGAACTTTGCTGAACATAAAGCATCAAGATTAGCTTATTTGACGTCATTACAGTGTATAGAAATCATTTAATGATTTAAAAAAAATTATGAATAAGTAGCTAAAATAAAAGGGGCGCGAAGAACACGAAAATCAAGTAAATGCAACACAAATAAAAATGATGATATAGAAAATATTTTGAAGAAATAGATCCACGTTCGGGTAGTTGACTAAGTAAGAATCCTGTAAATATAAAAAATAGGATTAATGGAATGGTTTTGGTCGCCATTTTAAATTGTAATGTTTTCAAGTTATCAATCAAAAAAATATTTTACTGCTGGGAAACTGTGTCACCATAAGCTATTTTCTAGAAATAGTAGCAAACCAAACTAATAGACCGCGCTCAGTTATATTGCAAACTATGACTGAAATTAAACGGATATCAGATCAGCAGCGATAGCAGCCTTTTTATGTTATAATTTCTTTTTATGCTATAAGTACGTTCGTGGATAAAGAAACCTTGTTTTGGCATCGATGGTATCTACCAGCTCACTGAGCGTGGTACTGATTGTGCGGCTTCACATTAGGCTAAAGTTTACATGCTCGTTTTTTGTGAAAACAAGAACATGTGTAATTATTTTATTTTGGGAAGTTACCTGAACACCATGTAATTTAAGAAACTGCAATCTCATTTAAAAGTTACATTATATGACGTGGCACAAACCAAGCCCTTGCAAAATATGCGCTCATTGTGCAGTTGTATTCAAGTGTGCAACATTATTTCAACCATTTTTAAACAAAATTGTATAGCAGTAATTACTAAAAATAAAGCGCGAACATAAAAAACAACAAATTTATATAATTACCTTCCAACTGAAGCATTTCAGTGTCTTAATAATATTCATTAAGACCCTTCTCATCTTTGAAGACTACAAATGAACGAGCAGATGTTCACGACCTTCCAGGAAGCAATTCAGAAATATTTCCCATTTTTCAGCACCCTTCTTGTCTCCAAAAAGCTCCTTTTTTTCAGGTTTAGAAAGATCTTCGTTGTGAGACGCCTGAAATATGATAAAAATGCAATACTTTTCTAAACTACAATAACGATATTAAATTTTAAGATTAATTCGAATATAGACTGGAAAACAATTAAAGGAGACAAAACAAATAGGTTTGATATTGTTAACTAAATATATTTGTCCCCCAGTTGATAGGTTGAGGTATTTACGTGTTACAAAAAACTAATAAAGAATTAAATGGCAGGGCCAACACCAGTAGTCAAAGCAACTTTTATTATTCCAAGAAAAGGCGACACACTAGTAAACCTATTCAACCTAGACCACCACGGGTGTATTGTCCATTGAGAATCAAAATCCCTGTTTCTTACAGGTTTTATTTCTGCTGTTGCCACCCACCTTATCTCTCATGACTTTAAGAAATTCCTCAACATTTCTGCAGCTGTTAACTTTATGCATCCCGGTCACTTTCCTCACAGATTGTGGGAGAATTTCTAGTGATATCTGGAACTCTTCCTTCACTGCTGACAAGAGACGTTCGTCGAAGTGGTTCAACCTCTCGTGGAAATCATCATCTTTGCATTTTTTTGGGAATTTTATCTTGGCACCTTTTGGAACCTTGGTCAACTTACCTTTAATTTGCGTGTAGGCATCCTGAAAAAAATGTGTAGTTAGATAGTTAGGGTTAGGGATCGGGAACATTTTATTTTAGAAAAGTTTTTAAACGAAATTTGTCAGAGAGTTAGTTTATAAAGTGGATATGAATAAATTTTGTTATAATTAATTCCTTTGATTGTTCAATATAGTCTACACATTGTATGTTTAACTTTATCCTAGGCTAATTGTGTTTGTGTGAGTAAAAACAAATGTGGTCCAGAAAATTTAAACTAATCGTTTTATGTATGCTGTACTTAATTATGATATGACCATATACAGCACATAATATATATATAAGATACAAATATAAAACAGGTAACACTATGGGGTAATCTGTATTTTGGACTTACACTGATAATAAGGTAAAAGGTTAATAAAAAAAATGGTAAAAATGTTAGAGCTTATTAGGTGGTTAAAAATTATA
Organism: Ascidiella aspersa; assembly: GCF_963924565.1. Classification (NCBI taxonomy): domain Eukaryota; kingdom Metazoa; phylum Chordata; class Ascidiacea; order Phlebobranchia; family Ascidiidae; genus Ascidiella; species Ascidiella aspersa. Next base: position 31,094,544 of record NC_139452.1, on the reverse strand, counting down.
ATTGTATACTGTGTTGCCTACAGTATAAGTTACAATTATTACCGCACCACAAGAAAACAACGTTTTTTTGAAGCCTCCCAAAACACAGGATGCTTATCAACATATTCGATAGTGCAGCGTTGATCTGGTTCAAATTCAAGCATTTGTCGAATCAACTCTCTGGCCGTGATTTTTTGCTCTTTGCTTAAGCTGTCATCAAATGCTATAAAAAAATATTAAAAACAAAACAATTGAATAAATAAAAGTACTAAACTTATTCATTTCCCTAAACAAAGCATTATCCATGATTAGTCACAAAACAGTATTTTTGATGTACTTCGGTTTTAACATTGCATTTTGAATAACACGGGCAGGGGTGGATCCAGGATTTAGTAATAAAGTTACGCCTCTTGTTCTCCTGCAAGCGGTGGCTGAATTACAGACTTGTTTGGCTCAACGCAAAAATGAGTTTGTTTACTTTAACTTGAACAAATATAGAGTTTATGGGTTACGGGGCGCAAAATACAATATTATGCATAGAGTGTATTTGGTCTAAACACATTTTTAAAGCGGCCAAAAGCATAAAAAGTTACATTATTTACAGAGAAAGATTTTGCAAAAATAATATAGTATGGAAAGGCCTTGTTTGGAGGATTCTAAAAATATATTTACTTCTTGCTCTGTTCCACATGTATATAAATATATATTTATGCAGTTTAGCAAACCTAACTGTGTGCCAGATTTCCATGGTGCATATGGTTAAACTGGATAGACGTCAGACTAGCAAATTTCAGTTCGGATAGCAGAACTAAGCAAGATGGTCATTTACCTTCTAACTCCAGTGTTGGTTCTTTTAGACCTGTTACTCTAGAGCGGTGATCATCTATGCCTCCAAAAGGATGACCTCCTCCATTGGTTAATACAAAGTACCACATTATTCCAAAACTAAATATGTCGCATGATCGATTCTAGATTACAAACACAATGATTTTGTTATGGCATAAAGATGAGTAAGTACAAAAAGTTTACTTACAATTCTGCCTATTAATTTTCCATCTTCACCCTTTTTAAAAGCTTCAGGGGGCAGATACAATTCTGTACCACATGCTTTTGTGTACATACTTGATTTTTCTTTTGATTGAATTTTTCGACTAATTCCGAAGTCGCCTATTTTTACAATCGCTTCCCCAGCTTTGTCGGTGACAAAAAAGTTGCTTGGCTTTATGTCTCTGTGAACTAAAACATTTTTTTTTAAAACAGAGGTTGCTTAAATTAAAAGAATACAACAAATTGTAAAATGGTCCATATGCAGTGAGTGGTGTAAAGATAACAACATAAGTACTTACTAATGTCATGGAAGTGCAGACATTGTAATCCTAATGTTGACTGTTTCAAAATTTCCAAATGGGAAATGGGCAAATAATGCTGAATGTCCGTTCCATTAGTCACCTCTTCACCGTTTTTAATATCAATCCAGGTTTTGGGTTTTTTAAAGTACTAATACAAAACAAATGCATTGTTGTTAATGGCTTCGAATAATTGAATAATAAACATTAAAAAAGGTAAAAGTTTATTTTTTTCTATATTTTAATACATACATCGTCAACTGTTGTCCAACAAAGTTCCATCACCAAGGCATAAGATTGATGGACATCCTGAAACACAGTAAACAATTGCCTTAAAACTATTAATATTTGCGGAAAATTTGCTAAAATTATTTGTAGAATTTTTCAAGTTTTGAAGCTAAAATAAATCACCTAAATGTTAATAATAAATATCCTGAAAAAAGCTACCCTGAATTATTCGTTTCATAACTTTTTGCGTTTAAATCAAAATAATTAATACTCACCATTGACCAAAGGCCATAATAATGAACAATGTTTGAACCCTTTAAAGATAACAACAACTTTTCTTCATTAGTGCTCTCACAAATATTTTTGTTAATGATTTTTGCACAAAGCGGTTGCTTTGTTTCATCACTTTTTTTGTAGATTCTAAAATCAAGTTTTGATTGTGGTAATATAGTATAAACCCTTAATGTGTAGCAGTACTTAGCAAAAATGCATTACATGATTTTTTATTCATTTTTAGTAGATAAAACATGGGAATATATTAAAGGCAGTGGTTTAAATTATTTTCAGTTACTGGTTTGTTATTGCATACAGATTTTAGGTTTAACACATCAGTGGTAACATGTTACATTAAAAAGATTTTTTGCTGATATGACTTTTTACTGGACACTAGACAGCATTTTAATTTTTTAGAAAGATTTTTTATGTTAATTTTATAGTAGAAATTAAACAAACTTACGAGTAAACCATTACGAAATTTTCATTATAAAATGGCTTTCCCATCAGTGAATACCGATTATTAAAGTCATCTTCATTGTGCTTTAATTTTTTTGGCTCCTTAAAAAGAACAAATTAATTTTTTTGTTTAAAAAACATCCGACTCGAAATCGGATGATACACAACCTAAATACAGAAACACAATACACTTTTGACTACCCAAGTCCAACAGAGATACAGAAACACACGTCATTTTAACAATACAAGCAGAGGTTCAAACAGAAAAAAAATAAAGACATTTTTAAATTAAATTAAACAATTTGTTGACTTACTTGTGTCATAGAGGGTTCAACAAATGCTTCAGATTGGGTATTTAAACTCCTGCCACTGTTTCCATCCACATTTCGTTCCTAAGATGAAAAAATCTGGTTGTTGATTCGTTTAATGACCTTATAAATCCCTATCGAGCATGAATTTTCATGGTTACAAAACAATTCATTTATAAACAATTTAATTAAAATCTAACCAGTTACAATCAGTTAAAGGGTATGTGTAAAAAAATAGTTTTCATAAAGTCATATATTTCAATTATCCGCCAATCAACTTGAGCTATAATTTGTTGTTTATCTTTTTTTATCCAACCTATTTATTTTTGAGTCATCCCAATTTATAAAAATAAGATTAGTTTTATAAATCCTAATAGAAATAAATCATATGAAATGTGTTATTTATGTAGTTGCTTAGTTCCAGCTTTGTAAAAAACATTTTTTATTTTAAATGGAACATAAAACAATACAATATATTTTTGATCTTAGCAGAATAATATTTCCACTAACACTTTTAAACAAAATTTTTGTGTTTTTTAATGTCTAACCGAAATACCAATGATTGAATATACAGACATATCTAAAATATATAAAAGTTTGTTTAAAGCCAGAAGCACCAAACTACTGCATTCTACCTTTATTTTATTTACATGCATCATTTTCAAACATTGATCCGACAATTTAGCAAGCATTCCTCCCATTTGTTTGAAGCCCTCATCCACCTGCTTCACTGTGGCTGGACATTCCGTCTAACAAAGTGTGACATACTTTTTACTGTTAATATTATATTAAGTTTTGCATTATTAGACTACCTAAAATTCGAAAGCAGGTTTCTGAAACAGGCACGCCTCCCTAGAAGCGCCAAAAAATTTTCAGGGGTGGGCGCAAGCATTACTCCAAAATTTAACTTTTTATATTAATTTTATTGGTTTCATGTTGCATTTGTTGTTCATTTTGCCTATCATGCTGTCCTGTGCTTTATATCAAAATTAAACATGTGTAGATCAGTAACTGAAAAAACAGTTTATAATTTTGCGATTTGCGAACTTTTGGGCTACTATGTGTTAGTATTTTTATTATGCCTGATTTGGACTGTGTTTAGTCAAGAGAGTATGATAATGGTATGAAACAAAACGCGCTAACCAGTCATTCATATATCACAAATTGGAAAAAATCCATACTTTTTGCCTGAATTTTAAGCTATTTGCAGTAGGGCCTGTATAGACTTTGCATTGTATGTCATCACACTTTTTGAAACAAGATTAATGGAAGGTTTACTTTATATGCTTACGGTTACATATTCGAGTGGTTTCTGTGCAGCCTCACAGCTGTAGAGTCAATGTCTTCACAACATGTTTGTCAAAATCAGCTCGATGAAAAACAATATATGGAGCAGAGGCATTTTTTTGTGTGTCTTCCAGATTAAAGTTTAGCCCATTCAAACCAAATATACACAATTTTTCGCAAAGTTTTGTGTTTTTTTGTTTTTCGCACTGATATGTAATTGAGAAATACCGCTTTTATTTCAGTATGATACTTATCTGATATCTAAGGGACTGCAAGGTGCAGGACAATTACCAAAGAGGGGTGCGTTAGAAAAAGGTTAAGAACCACTGATCAAAAGGGTAGATTGCCAAGCTCTTTACATGCCTTGTTAATCACAAGCTATAGCTTTCAGCGTGGCTGGGCTGTGAGTTCGATTCTCAACCCATGTTAGTTTTTCTAAAATCAATGCCTTGCTTGCAAAAACATGTTTTTCAGCCAACATCTTAGTTAGTCTGACGAGACAACCTAGTGTATAATAAGTATGCTTTTTTAAAACTTACTAGCAAGAAAAAATATAAATCGGCCTAAACTAGCTTAACATCTAATTCAAAATTTAGTTTATTCGATTTTGTTTATTTGGTATTCTTAATGAATCGATAAAGGAATACTGGATTGCCCATTTTCCACATAACATGAGTTGTAAGGCTGAATCCCCACCGGTTAGACAAAAACGCTTTAAAGCAGTCTGATCGCGACTAATGAGATGGAACGCTATTTCTTCTGTTGTCGCGTCCCCACTGACCAGCATTGATGCAAATCTTAGGCACAGCAGACAGACACACGTTTTTAGCGAGATAGCGCATGCACTTCTTTACCGTGTCTAAAGATGATTTTTGATAGAAACCATTAGTTTTTACGGGTTTTTGTAGGTTTTATATTAGGAATGTTATTTTAAAAGGTGAATTTTTTTTAATTCCAATAAAAATATATTTCTAGAATGGTCGAAAAGCCTTTTAATTCGTGTCTTTCTTATCCATGTATGATTTTACCAGCTTGACTAGTTGAAAAAAAACAATTTTTGAGACATCCTTGCGTAATTTTGAAACTTATCTTCATATTTTAATAAAGTGCGAAAAAGTATGTGGAATGAAACCCTTTTTATACCTTTATTCACAAATAGGGTGTTCCCAGTACTTGCGTTGTCGTATAAACTGCTGGTTACGTTTCCAAATAAATATTTTTTCCAAAATATAGATGTTATTTGCCTTCGCCATGATCACAACTGAATTATATCGCCTAGCTTTGGCCAGCTCAAGTTTTGTGCGCTTTGTCGGTGGGGATTGGACAGAGTCGCTTTCAGGCACGACGCGACAAGTCATTAGACAGACATGTTATGCGCGTCGTGTCCGATGTCCGGTGGGCATCCAGCCTAAAGGAGCCTTAACAACTTTGTAGCTGAAAGTATGTAAACAACTTACAGGAGGCAAATGTTTTTCAGTGATAGTTGAATGTTTGCTGCTGTCAGTTGATTTATTGCTTGAGTGTCTAATATTTTCTTCGTTAAAGGTCTAAAGTAATATACAGACATTAAATGCATAATCTTTACAAAGTTCTAATTTTTCTTTTTGGCATATTTATGCACAGTTAAAGTATTATTTATATTCAGCCACACATTTTTTAATTAAAAAAAAGATATATAAACTAACATTTTTTCATTGTTAGTGGTTCCCAATGGAGCACCCTTGGGTGCCATTTAATTCTAAAGGGTGCCAATAGGTATTTGAAAGTATTTCATAATCTTATTTTTGTTATTTTGGTAAGTCTCTAACACAACCTTGGAGTAAAATAAATCAAATCGCATTTTTGTGTGTGTAAAATTGATTAGTTGATCCAGATCCATTTAAATTGACATTACACATAGGCACAACAATCCATAGTAGGGGTGCTGTATGCCAATGAATAGTTAGGAACAACTAGGCTAGGTTGATAAAACAACATATAGGCTTACTTGAATTAGAGGTCGCTCTGAGGTTGCATCACATTGAGTGTCTATACTTCCAAGTAAGTCTTGTTTTCCCTGTTAAAGTCAGAACTATGGCATAAAAACTTCACATTTAAGTTTGTATTTTTTTAGCCAATTCATGTTTAAATTTAATCAAAATAAGTTAAGATAGTTAAATGTTTGAAATTAAACTAACATGTACACATACATGACTGGTAGTGGTTAAATAATAAGTTGGAACAGATTGTGTACTTAAACCAACACGACTTAGGTTGGGTTTTAATGTGTTCATATTTCACAAAGTAATAAAATAATTATTTATGCAAATGTAATTTAAATTATATTTGTTTCAGAGTTAAGATGGTTTATGTTCAAATCATACAAAAATGGCACTTTTATGGAATTTTTTAATATAAACACTTAAAATATTTTGTGCAACCAAACCAATTACCCTTACAACCTATTTACCGAAGAGCCATTTATATTTGGTGGGTGCTTGCTACAGCTTGCTGAAGCTTCTTCGTCTCTTACATTATCATCGCTTATCATCGTAGTATAAGGTAAAGTATGGTAAAGGTACTGGAAAAAGTTCTATATTTGTACATTATAAATTCGGCACAGTGGAGACATTTAGCAACACAGAAAAATTGACAAAAATAAGCTGATAAATACACAATCTTATTTGATTCGCTTTTGGATATCTTCTAAAATCATGCAGATAACAGGTCATATTACAAAGACAACCTTGCTTCTAATCACAAGAGCACTTCTAAGATAAGTTACTTGTAACTGCTAATTTTTCATTATACTAATGCTACATAAACTTTGATCTGAAACTAAACACATGTAGTGTTAAATAAAACAACCTGAACTTTTTAAAAGATTAGGAAGATATTGGAGTGTTATAAGGTGCAATAAACAGATCGCTGTTTAATATTAAAAATATAACTTACAGGATGCAAAACTGGTGAATATTCACTGTTGGCAGGTAAACTTGTGTCTGAATCTTTATCGCTTTCATGTTCATTCTTCTAAATGTAATTTGTTAGCTCTGGAGTTGGTAGGCAATAATTTTATGATTAGGGTAAAACATCACATAAATTTTAAACATTTAAAATCAAGCAAGTCTGATCAAAGAAAGGTGTCTTATAGTTTATGAAAATAACAGATCATATTACTGTGACAAAAGCAAACATTTTTATTTAATGGTAATGGTACATCCCAGGTGGTTAACTTTAAACTGAATATCAGGTGTTTGATTGTGATCGACTGGTTCGGTGAAAAAATCACAAGAACACTTTTTATCATTTTTACTGTTAATTGCATTCCAAGCCATCGATGGAGGTTAATTTGTTACAGTAAAGAACGTTTTATAAGCCTTTTTCAGACAACAATTGGATATTTTAATGTTCCGCTTGTATGCGACAGCTACTGTAATGAGATTCAAGCAAAACCACAAAAGTTGTAAAAGAGATCCAAAAACAACTTTATTCAACAAAAAAATGTTGGAGCAGGCTTAGATCCCAAAATTAACAAAAATAGTAATAATATTATTATTATTTTATCAACTACTGTAATGAGGTAACACATATTCAATGCGATCAACCAGATAAAATGTGGTATTTGCCAGGTCACTTGCGATCAGTGTGCTGGCTAACCCTGCTATATATACTTAAATGTCACAAATAACGGAAATGAAATAATACTGGATACTTTTACTCACTTCATTGTTAGTTTGTGTCAAATGTACATCTGTTAGTGTACATTTGACACAAACTGAAAATGAACTGAGTTTTTGAGGTGCAGTCTCAACAGTCTCTTGAAGATAAGACTTAACCTTCATTTCAAAATACACAAAGTTTTCAAATAACTTTTTTAGTTATTTAATTTAAGAATGGCATAAAGTTACCGATGAGTAATCCATTGGAGGCCATAACTTGCTGCTATTGGATGAATATTTGCTTGCATTCTCATCATTCTTATTGTGCATTTTAAATGAAGCATCAAACATCCTCATTTGTCCGCCTTTAGGGGGATAAGCACAACATTTATGGTACAATATGTAAATTTTTTAAATGTTTTTGTTCAGTAATAGAGATGTGGAAGTGATAACCCTCTCTAAAATGAGATTTCCCAATATAAATTACAAAAATACATTTTTTAAGCATGTAACTGTTTCTAGTTTTATTAAATTACACAAAATGAATGCAACATGAATGCATTTGGTTTTACGCGTTTGGCCACACGGATTGCTAGTTGCATTATATATATATATATAAACAGATGGCAGAAATAGATTTATGATCGAGCTGCTTCTCGTAGGACAAACGTGTTTTATGATATTTTAAGAATATCTTGGTATCAACTGGCATGCTGGAAAATAAACCACTTATTTGGGGTAATACTAATTTACGGAATGTATGGTCGGAACGCTCAGGTGAAGGTGGGTCAAGTGTTATTATATTTAATAATAATACTGTGAGCGTTTCGACCATTCCAACCATTCATCATTCCGTAAATTAGTGTTACCCCTTATTTGAAGGTAAAAAAAATTAAATTTTTTTAGACGCAATTTTGTAAATAAATTCCCTAATATTTATTTTATCTGAAATACCTTGTTGAGAAGTTGATGGTCCAATACTTAGAGGTGTTTCCCTTTGAATAGCAGGTTGTTGTAGTACAACTGTAACATTCTGTTGAATGTTTATTCGCCGATGGACCGTTTGATTTACTGTTTGATGCTGGATACTGGCCTGCTGCTGTAGTCCTTCTACTGCCTGATGTTGTATCATCGCATGTTGATGTTGCAGCCCACTCACATCTTGACGTTGGATAACAGCTCGTTGTTGTTGTATATCGTCTACGTTCTGACGGTATATTTGTGCTCTCTGTTCGTGCATTCCTGCAACAGTCTGATGTTCGATTCTAGCATCTTGGTGTTCAATTACTTGATCGCCAGCAATAAAATCCTACAAATAATATTAAAATCAATTATTAAGTTTTGTGTTAAATATAACTGCATTCATTGCACTAGAAATTACAAGTCACATACATGTCTAAATTGTATTTGGGGATAAAAATTCGCTTGATCAATATCAAAGACAAGAAAATTATGAAACAAACTCACTTGACAACTGATGTTCGTTGTTTGTTCCTCAGCCATTTTTACATTTCTTATTTGCTTACACAAGTTTGTTTCTATGTAAAAACAAAAACAAAAGAAAAAATACGCCAGGATCCCAAGGATAACAAGCCCATCCCAAGGATCTCAACCTCACACCAAGGATCGCAAGCCCATCCCAAGGATCGCAAGCTCACACCAAGGATCGCAAGCCCATCCCAAGGATCGCAAGCTCACCCCAAGGATCGCAAACCCATCCCAAGGATAGCAAGCCCATCCCAAGGATCGCAAGCTCATCCCAAGGATAGCAAGCTCATCCAAATGATTGCAAGCCCCTCCCGCAAGCGCAGGGGCAAACAAATTATCCGATTTTAGAGCAAGAGACAAACATAACTTATGATCTTTGCCACAGTAAAGTTGTACTTGGCTGCTACACAGCAACACAGTCAACCATTGCCTCAACTAAATAACATCTGGTAACAAATACACCTCAACCCATTCATCCATAGCGTTAACAGGTTGGTTGTATTTGACTGCCGCACAATAACCCAATGAAAAATATTAAATTCCGATCAGCACTCGCCCAGACGAAGTAACACTCGTCAAAATGTCTGCACACCGTCTGCGAATTTGAGGATCCAAACAACATTAGATTTGCTTTGTGTTTGTTGGTAAAAATGCGAAACGTTATTTCGGAAATTAAAAGGGCTGTTACCAAATTGTAAAGTTTTCAGTCTGACATAATTTAGCAAATCTATTTTATTTGGAAGTAGCAATAATAAGGCGCCGATTAATCATTTTTCTGTGGAAGGGTTATGAAAAAATCTGCCACTGGCGGTTTGTAAGCCGTGACAATCTAACAACAAAAAAGACGTTTAAGTTGTTGTTTTGCCGCTTTCTTGCGTTAGCTAACTTTGCGGTGTTAATCGTTAAAATACTGACTGGAATTGTTTAAAAAACAACTTTGGTGCTGTTTGGAATATCAGTAGATTCTCATTTACAGCAAACTGCGCATGAACGAACTTTTCATTAAGTTAGGCTTGTGTTTTTGTCAATATGGGTTATTCCTGAAAAATCGAGGATGTTTAAATTGGAATACTTTAACCATTTTTAACGGTGCACAATGTAGGCAAATATGTTTTTCTTCTCTGAATAAAAAATATAAAAGTAGAGCTTTTTTGCGAGCCCTACTTTAATATTTTTCACAATGATTTTAATGGTTTCGCTTGGGTTGGGCACCACTACTAGATCTGTACAAACTCTGTTTTTTTTGACAAATTTAACATTAAAACTGCAAAACATTTTCACGCTCCACGCGAATTTCGGTTTTTCTACTTTTGTTGACTTTTATGGCACAAGTCTCTTTAAGTACCATTGCATTTATTCTGTCTATTAGTAATTAAAGGCCCCTAAGGGCGCAGAGTGCAGACACCCAGTGTTTCCCGAAATCAGTTCGCAATGTGCCCAAATTTTTAAACGTGATAGTGCCCAAATAGACTTCGCGGATGACATTTTTTTAGTCTTCATGTGGTTTAGTCTTTCAATTTCCGCGGGTAGATTCACCCGAAGCGACGTGACAAACTACCTAATCACTGCTTAATTGCCATTAAACAGGGCATCCTGTCTAATTTGTAAATCGCAAAAAAACTTACTGCCAAATGCAAAAAAATGTAATTATCTCTCAACTAGTTCAGTTTTTTTTAACTCTTAAATATAATTTGTAGTTACTGCAACGGGGTTTTAGTGTTAGGCGCCGCTGTAATCTTAATTCAGCCAAGCTTAGCGCGATTTAACCGCCTAATGATGTAGGCAAGTATTGCGCGAATTGCCGCCATTTTAATAGTAAGCAATTTCCACTTTAAAATGAGATTTCGCTCCAGAGTCATTTCTGTTTATAACGACATAAACCACGGTTCATCATTTCGTCGAGCCATGCAGGACACAACAACACAACATTGCTTTTTTACGTAGCTCCGAGAAAATGTTTGGAAATACTTGGTCCACACGCAGCTCAAATAAACTGATCAAGGCACATTTTTGGCGTACGTAGCTTAAATAAAACTAATTTAGGCACTTTTCGAAACTTTAATGAAGTACAAATGGGGTACCTATGGCATAATATTTAATAATCCCTGCAAAAATAAAACTTATGTGGGCTTCAGGAGACGACTGGAGATAGAACTTTAGTAAAAAAACAACTTTTCATTTTTGGGGGGGGGGCTTGCACACTTACCTTAAAAAATGTGCGCAAATGTGCAAAAAATGCGCCTTGGACTGACTCGCGCCTACATATAATGCTCTACTCTACGCCATGCCTAAAAATTTGAAAATTTACAATGTCTACAATTTCAGTTTTATTGTATGTGTTGTCATTGTTGCTTTTTAGTGTCGGATGGTTGATTATTATTTTTAATTTGGACAAGTATTTGAACAGCTTTTAAAATATTCTTGGTCCTGTGTTACCTTGTTGACATTGATTTTACCCCGAACTTTGACAAAACTGTTTAAAATTTGCTATGAAAGCCAACGTCATGTTTTTCTTGAAAAAGCATTTTCAAGCTGTCTGCCATTCTTTCCAAAATATCTGCTATTTTTTCTATATGAACCAGGAAAAAATTACTACTAACAGTAATTATTTCTCTGTAGAAAAACTTTCAATGTAACAAATAAAAAATCGTACTATTAAGCAAACTACAGGGGGATACAGCAAATCTTAAATGTACTGCTTTTTTTTTTTTTTTTTTTAGCAGTAAACATGGAGCTTGACGAGTAATTTGCCCACTAAGCAACGTTAGTTAGTGCTTGACGCTTAACAATGATTAACCCCGTTGCACACCTTTCTATAAGAATAACATCAACAGTCTTAAAGTAAAAGCAATACAGTTTTAATAAAATGAAGATAGTCGTGCCATGTTAGTGAAATACTACACCTTGCACAATCTAATAAATAGAGGCAACTTTTACTACAATTTTTTTCTACTTCACATAATGGTAATTGTCGATGCTTAAGTTGGGATAACTTAACCGATTATTATTAAAGTAATATTAATCTGGTATCAAAAAGATAGAATATATCCATTTAAACTTACATCATATTGTTAATGTATTCCTGTCTTAGTTGAAATTACGATACTCAATTTAACGTAAATTGAATTAACATATGGGCGAGTTAGGGCTGACAAATAAAAAGTTTCTGTGCCAATGAACAGTCCCTCATTCCATTTTATGCAGGAACAAACGAGGGGTGAATATATCTTGTGACAAGCCTAGACGAAATATCGGTTCCTCATTGTCACAGTAAAGTTACGTTCGGCCGTGTTTGGGTGCTACACAACAACCTCAGCCAACCATAGCGCCAACTAAGTAACGTGTGGCTGGTTTAAGGTAACACAAAAACCTCAACCCATTTAAGTATAGCGCCAACTGAACAGGTCGTGTTGTGTTTGACAGCCGCACCATAACCCAGGGTTATTATTCAATTTCAATTTACGCTTGCCTGTATGGCGAATGTCTTCCAATCAGCCTCGAGACGAAAACACACTCGTCAAAAATATCAACACACCATCTGCTAATTTTTGTTCTACCAATTGTTTCCTATGATTAAACCTATCTTTCTTATTCTTAGCTTGTATGAAACTCACAACGTTAGGTAGTTCTTGGCTGCTTAACAATAATTAACCCCGTTGCACACCGTTCTATGACAATCACATCAACAGCCTTCTTGATAATTAATTTGGAATATAGTTTTAATAAAGTAAACATAGTCGTGGCATGTCAATAAAAAACTAACACCGGAAATGTTAAGTTGACATATAAGCGTGTTGCAAATGCTACACCTTGCTCGATTAGTAAGATAATGCTTATCTGGTATAAAAAAGAATATATTCATTTAAGCTATCATTGTTTTGCCTTTTTGTTCTCAGCATTATAAAGAAAAAAGTCTACCTTGCGATAAAAACTATTTAAATCATCTTTTCGAATCGTCCCAGTCCTGCTTTGTGATTGGCTGTTTAAGCCACTCGTTTGTTGGCCTTTAACGCTCGATGCCACAATCACGCCTTATAATAGTTTGCCAAAAAATACTATTTTTCAAATTTTCCAGCAGATAACGCAGTGTTAAAATATTGTCCTATCTTATTGCGCCAATTTATTTGTTTAAGCAACTAGATTATTCCAACAGATTTACTACCTGCTATATATGGTTGGCAGTCAGTAAGTGGAATAATGACTAAAAACACGCCAACGGGACAGAGACCGCCCACCTTAGCGTTCGATAAGAGCAAAACAATTGATGCGGAAATACGCAATACCAGCCTCATTAAGGCCACTGTTTAACCAAGTACGGTTTGCTAAATGCGGAACTGAAACGCTAACAGCTAACATCACGAGTGCTTGTTGTATACACACCTTACTGACTTACAACTTGCTTTAATTTTTAACTTAAACATTTTTTTTTATTTAAACTAATTCATAATCGCACCAACAACACAACAACATATCTACATCAACTTGTGAATTTAGTTTAAACTTTAAAAACATCGAAACTCACAAAGTTCGAACTTAAAGTTTGCAAAAGAAGTTATTTGCTCATTCCCACCATTACAACCACACAGCCAAACATGGTGTCATCTAAATAATGTCGGGCTGACTTAATGTAACATGAAAATCTCAACCCATTCAAGTATAGCGTTAACTGAACAGGTTGGGGTGTGTTTGACTGCCGCACAATATAACCCAGGCTGTGATAAATCTAAGACGCATTAATTGTAACGGACTCCGGCAATAAGACCGAAATAAGAACAATATCAACGTCGAAATAAAACACAGTTCGAAATAGACCAAAATAGGGATAATATCTAATAATCGTAATAACGTAATACACCGTTGTGCTACACCTCGCTCGATCTAACAAATAGCAACAAGTTTTACCACCAAATGCTCATAATGGTAATTGTTGATGCTCAAGTTGGGATGACTTAACTGATTAGTAAAGTTATGTTTATCTGGTACCAAAAAAACACAATATATCCATTTAATTTTAAACTATCCTTGTTTGGTCTTTTTGTTCTCAGCTTTATTAAGAAAACGTTAACTTGTAGAAAAACTTGTATTTAAATCTGTTATCCAAACCGTCTCAGTCCTGCTTTGTGATTGGCTGTTTAAGTCACACCTGGTTTGACTTCTGAGAAAACGCTCGATGTTGCAATGAGAGTTTAACGTAAAGTCCTTCACACAATGTTTGTTTACAGAACAACTTTATAAAACCCGTGGTTTTACCGCACTTTTAAAAATATTTGCTAAAGTGCATTGAAACGTGTTAAGTCGAATATCTGAACAAAACAGACGTGATATAATGGCGCATTAAATTTCCACCCGGAATACAGAGAAGGGCTGCGGCGTCGGACTCGGGACTCGAGTAAGACCACCTAAAATGCGCACTACAAAATCTTAAAACTGATATGGCCGCTAACTGTAAGTTGTAAAAGTGGAACAGCATATGGTGGAATATTTTCCAACCATGTTTGTGAGTGAATGAATTATATCACACCACTCTAAGTGGACTGCTGAATATCCACGTTATTTTAGTTACGTAAATGGGCGGAATACAGGCTGTAGAGTCAGGGACGGACTCGGGACTCGGACTGAGGTTATATTTAACCGACTCCGCAGCCCTGACACAAAGCACGTTTATGAAGTTAGCCAACGCGTATTTACTAAGCGCAGTTATAACAAATGGGTTATTAAAAACTGGTATTATCTCATTCACCCATATGTAGGGATGTTCAAAGTAGAATATCGAATCCAATTCTGCCGTTTATTTCGGGTAATTGGAACCGATATAATTTAATGTTTTACCGCGGATTGTTGCGCCTAATTGTACAAACGCGTGTGGTAAGTTGCCCTGTCGCTGCGGCGACCAATTTACAGTGCTTGCTTTAAATGTAACCTGGTAGTGCAATGTCAGCGTTTTTTCGGGCGACCAATTACCGCGTCTCGCGATAACGTACAGGTAATAATTAAGTGTCAATCAAGCGTTATTTGGCGAGCGATCAACGAGTAATGTCTGGTGTGGAGTTCGCAATTTCCCTAAATGCGTTAAGTTGCAAAAGTAACATTACGTTGTAAAACGTGCTGGCCGTCCACAAAATGCGCTATAGGGTTACTTAAGGTCAACTTTAGGCCAATATTCAGCGAGGTTATGCAGTTATGCGCAGTTTAATTGTCAAAAATTCGTTAAGTCAATAGTAACTTTGTATTCTTTGCAGTGCATTATTTGACTGCATAACAGATCACGTTAGTAAAAAATAAGCCCCAAGACCAAACAATGCTTGAAAAAACAGGACCGAATTGCTTAAGACTTCTGTGTGCAGTGTTGCATTGTACTCACTATTGGCAAAAATATAAGTTTAGGCAACAACCTGGACAGTTGACATAATACAGTTTACACAACTGCTTCAAATGACAGAACTTTGTTAAGAATGTTGAACATATGAAAGATTTTTTATATTATAATGTACACATGTTAGAAAATTGTTTGGGCGATTTATTGCTGTGATTGTGGGCCCTGTAGGGTAGATTAAGATTAATCCCTTCCCCAAACAAAATCGAGGTTAAATAATTTAATAAAAATATACTAGGATTCGCTATTCTGGATTCGTTATTCTAGATTCGAAACCTATTATTCTAGAATACCCTGGGATTCTACTTTGAGCATCCCTACCCATATGTTGTTAGGGCGCTGGTCTAGAATCCTACCACAGTTCTAAAATCAACGCACAAAATTTGAGTTAGGATGCGGGTTAGCGTTTGGGTGTGGCCGTGTGGGTGGGTCAAGTATTATTATATTCTTTATTTAATAATAATACTTGACCCACCTTAACCCAAACGCTAACCTGTACCCTAACCCAAATGGTGTTTCGTTGTGGTAAGATTCTAGACCAGCGCCGTTGTTAGTGTTATTTCTAACCAAATAGGAAAATATTTTTGCTAAAAATTTTGAAAATCTCTTCAGCTTGTACTTGAAAACAAAATGGCGTCTTTTCTCCAATAAAACGGTTTACCCAAAAGTTTTAATGAGTTTACCATAAAAAAACGTGCTTGTTTCAGTTGTTAATTGGTTTTGCACACAATTTTCAGCCTGACATACTTTTGCACATATTTTACATTTGGTTGCAGCGATGATCTGAGGCCGCTTGCGACCATTGTCATTTCGGCGAAATAAAGTTTATGAATTTTGCTGTGTAGCTACTATAGAACACTCTAAATAAAATAACATTAGTCTCTCACTGACCTGATTAAGAAATTTACAGCGAAATGGCTTTTTCCAAGCCCAATATTCGTCAAGAAAATGTTGAAAATTTACGCGTATAGAGAAGAAATCAAGCGCGATTTTGAAAACTATCCGAACTGAGAAAGTTTATAAAATTCGCTGTGTAGCTACTATAGAACACACTAAATAAAATAACATTAGTCTCCCACTGACCTGATTAAGAAATTTACAGCGAAATTCATAAACTTTCTCAGTTCGGATAGTCTTCAAAATCGCCCTTGATTTCTTCTCTAAAACGCGTGAAATATTGACATTTTCTTAACGAATATTAGGTTTCGAAAAAGCCATTTCGCTGTAAATTTCTTAATCAGGTCAGTGAGAGACTAATTTTATTTTATTTAGTGTGTTCTATAGTAGCTACACAGCGAATTTTGTAAACTTTCTCAGTTCGGATAGTTTTCAAAATCGCCCTTGATTTATTGTCTACGCGTAAAATGTCAACATTTTTTTGACAAAAATTAGGCTTCGAAAAAGCCATTTCGCTGTAAATTTCTTAATCAGGTCAGTGAGAGACTAATGGTATTTTATTTAGTGTGTTCTATAGTAGCTACACAGCGAAATTCATAAACTTTCTCAGTTCGGATAGTCTTCAAAATCGCCCTTGATTTCTTCTCTAAAACGCGTGAAATATTGACATTTTCTTGACGAATATTAGGCTTCGAAAAAGCCATTTCGCTGTAAATTTCTTAATCAGGTCAGTGAGAGACTAATGTTAGTTCATTTAGTGTGTTCTATAGTAGCTACACAGCGAATTTTATAAACTTTTTCAGTTCGGATAGTTTTCAAAATCGCGCTTGATTTCTTCTCTATACGCGTAAAATGTCAACATTTTTTTGACAAACATTATGCTTCGAAAATGTCATTTCGATGTAAATTTCTTAATCAGGTCAGTGAAGAGACTAATGTTATTTTATTTAGTGTGTTCTATAGTAGCTACACAGCAAATTTCATAAACTTTCTCAGTTCGGATAGTTTTCAAAATCGCGCTTGATTTCTTCTCTATACGCGTAAAATGTCAACATTTTTTTGACAAAAATTATGCTTCGAAAAAGCCATTTCGCTGTAAATTTCTTAATCAGGTCAGTGAGAGACTAATGTTATTTTATTTAGTGTGTTCTATAGTAGCTACACAGCGAATTTTGTAAACTTTCTCAGTTCGGATAGTCTTCAAAATCGCGCATGATTTCTTCTCTAAAACGCGTGAAATATTGATATTTTCTTAACGAATATTAGGTTTCGAACAAGCCATTTCACTGTAAATTTCTTAATCAGGTCAGTGAGAGACTAATGTTATTTTATTTAGTGTGTTCTATAGTAGCTACACAGCGAATTTCATAAACTTTCTCAGTTCGGATAGTTTTCAAAATCGCGCTTGATTTCTTCTCTATACGCGTAAATTGTCAACATTTTCTTGACGAATATTAGGCTTCGAAAAAGCCATTTCGCTGTAAATTTCTTAATCAGGTCAGTGAGAGACTAATGGTATTTTATTTAGTGTGTTCTATAGTAGCTACACAGCGAAATTCATAAACTTTCTCAGTTCGGATAGTCTTCAAAATCGCCCTTGATTTCTTCTCTAAAACGCGTGAAATATTGACATTTTCTTAACGAATATTAGGTTTCGAACAAGCCATTTCGCTGTAAATTTCTTAATCAGGTCAGTGAGAGACTAATTTTATTTTATTTAGTGTGTTCTATAGTAGCTACACAGCGAATTTTGTAAACTTTCTCAGTTCGGATAGTTTTCAAAATCGCCCTTGATTTATTGTCTACGCGTAAAATGTCAACATTTTTTTGACAAAAATTATGCTTCGAAAAAGCCATTTCGCTGTAAATTTCTTAATCAGGTCAGTGAGAGACTAATGTTATTTCATTTAGTGTGTTCTATAGTAGCTACACAGCGATTTTTATAAACTTCCTCAGTTTGGATAGTTTTCAAAATCGCCCTTGATTACCCAGTGTTTTTTTTAAATAATTAGCTTTGAAAAAAAAGTTCGTAAGAACTACTACTTTTGGTATGCTTAACGCTTTGGTATATTGGGTTTCATTCTTTATGATTAGCATTAATGAATTGTCAGGCATTTTTACCTAATAATTTGCTTAGATTTTGCATTATCTTTAATTTTATATTATTTTTACTTTGTGGTAAACGGCGAAAAAATATTAAAAAAAAAAAAAATTATTTCGCCGAAATGACAATGGTCGCTTGCGAATCTCACAACACAAAAACAACTTCAGGATACGCTTACGAGTTTTGGATCCGCCACGCCCGGGTATTATTTTACACTTTGTTTGCAAGTTTAGCATTTCTTAGTTCAAATAAATTTACGATTTAAAGGTTGAAATTACTGACTGTAATTGTTTTGAAACAAACGAGGAGCCGAATTGAATATTCTAGCTTTTCACGGTGTTTTTCAAACAGACGATTAGTTCGATCTTTTTATGCACAGGTGTTCCACAACTGTTTGGCTTACGGAGCCATAATAAGTGTAAATAGTTTGCGACATCCTTACTAGCTGCTTCACTGTGACTTAAGCTAAATGAACAATAAACTAAACAGAAACAAAATTAATTGAGCACAATGTATAGGCAAATATATTTATTGCACTCTAGCGGTAAATTGCCCGTTAAATAATAAAGTTTTAAAAATTCCTGTCCTAGCTGAAATTACGAAACTCAATTAACTTTATTCAACCAACATAGAGGCGAGTTAGGGCTGACAAATATAAAGTTTCTTTGCCACAAAACAGTTTCCGCATTCCATTCTCTACGGGGCGAACAAAATATTCGAGCGTGGAGCGAGAAAAACATATCTTAAGACAAACACGAGCTCAGATGAAATATCGGTTCCTCGTCACAGTAAAGTTCCGTTCTTCTGTGCTTGGCTGCTACACAACAACACAGCCAACCATTGTCTCAACTGAATAACGTCTGGCTGGTTTAAGGTGATACATAAACCTCAACCCATTTAATTATAGCGTTAACTGAACAAGTTGGGATGTGTTTGACTGCCGCACAATATAACCCAGGGTATAAAAACACTGCACATCGTCTGCATTTTCGTTCTACCAATTGTTTTTACCAATGAATAAACCTGCCTTTATATTTTATAGCGTTTAATAGTTATTGTATAAAACTCATAATGTTCACATTTAAAGTTTGCAAATAAAGTTATTTGCTGTTTAAAGATAACTAGAAAATGTTTTGCACGAATTAAAGTTAAGAACAAAACTTGCTTCTCTTTAGACAAACTTTTAATATAAATAATAAGGAAAAACAAAATTTTCTTCTAAAGCAGTGTTTCCTTAAACGTTTTAATTTTGTTTACCCCTAGCATCTATCTCCAGATTTCATTCACCCTTGTCCCATGATATGATAAAACTATCTCGTCTATATATATCAGCACAAAATGACTTTATTTCACAAGCTATCATACATTTCTGACGGTTCACCCTTATTCACCCTTATTCACCCCTTTTGGTTCACCCCTGCAAAAAATGTATTCACCCCGGGACTATTCAACTATTCACCTGATTAAGAAACACTGTTCTATATTAAACTACATTCAGTATATTTAAACCGAGTTTACAGCAAATCGTAAATGTATTCTTTCCATAGCTGAAAGTAGGAACTCAATTAATTTTAACTAAACCAACATACAGGCGAGTTGGGCTTTGACTTGTGATGCCCCTCACCCCGAACCCCCCGACCAAATCGTAAAAGTGACCCGCCTTTATTATTCGGCAACAGTTCCGAATGTCAATCAAAACGCCCTCCCCTTAATTAGCATCTAACTTTTCGAACAAAGGAATCGCGCGCTCAGAATAAACGCGCCGCGCGTCAGTTGATGTCACTCGGCACAACATAGATCTTTTCAACGCGAGAAGCGCTCGGGACTTTGGGTTTGCAACAATTGGATCCCTGTTGCTCTTTATGGCTGTTGCTCTGGCTATGACGCAACAAACCCACACATCATTTGTTGAGGAAGAGCAAATATATTGTAGGACTATCCAGGCGACATATCGGTCACGTTCGGCCGTGCTTGACTGCGACACAACAACACAGCCAACCGTTGCCTCAACTAAATAACGTCTGGTACCGTAACACAAAAACCTCAGCCCATTCAAGTAAAGCGTCAACTGAACAGGTTGGGTGTGCTTGACTGCTACACAATGACCCGCATCATTCCACCAGCAGGCGAACTCGTTGGCTTGTTATTAAAAAATATTCCAAAGTTGAAATTGGAACTGAAATGCTCTGCTATAGTGGCTTGTATAACTGCACTTTTGCAACTATTAAATCCACCACGCATATATACATCAAGGTAAAACAATATTAACTGTTAAATAAATTAAATTCGCAAAACTGCTACCTGCTGACGTTTCTCATTCGGTTTTAATAATTTAAATCAATAAATAAATTGTGACTAAAATACTCCATATTATTAATTTTTCATATTATTAAAGTTTTGGGAGAAACGTTTATTTTGAGATGACGTCACAAAGTTATATCTAAACGTGACGTCATAAAAGTTTTATGCTGGAGAGCTGTTACTTGGGTAAAAAATCTACTTTATAGAGATGTTATTGATTAGCGCAAACCAAGAAACGCCTTTGTGTTATTTAAGTTGCCAAAACTTTATTTTTGAAGGTGCGATGAGATGCAGACGCCTTTTGGCTGAAACCAATTAATGGAAATAGCTTAAAGACAGTCTAGAAATGTAATTCAATTTTGTTTGCGTTACGTTGTTGTAATAGGCAACAAATGCACTTTAGGTGAAATGGCCTCGTGGCCCGCCCCTGGCTTCCACACGTTTGCTGCGCTACAACGCTCAACACAAAGCTCTGTAACAAAACACTTGCGTCGCGCTAAATGTGGCAGGCATAACAAAACAGATTCACACCGGTTCGTACCGCAGCAACCTTAGATTACATGAAGCGGTGTGCAGATGTGTAACGTACACTCGTAGAAGCTACATTGGCTAGATCCGACTTTTGTGAATAAGGCGCGCTTCTGTATTTGCTAAACAACCTCTGAATTCGTCAACTAAACGTCCTTCATCCAATGGCATCATAAAATAGTGCAATTGAAAATGCAATTAATTACATTTAAAAAAAGTGTCGCGCAAAGTTGCGTTTGTTAAACTTTGTTCAGCACAGCGTCGTCCATAACCACAATAAAAATGTCGTAAATATACTTAAAAAACGCGATAAATGAAATTGTTAATCTAGTTCAGTGTGGTCCAACTACAGGCCCTCGGACCAAAGTTGGCCCGCGAGTTCCACTTTTTTGGCCCGCGAACTGATAGTCAGCTTTGCTGCAATCTAGCAATATCACATAAATTTTCGTTTTTTTAGGTTATTGTAATTGACAAAAAAACTTCGTAAATGATTCTTTGTGATTTCAAACTACCGTAGCCGAACAAAGGTGTACATTTCATAAAATTAGTATATATGCCATAGGTCAGCGGTTCTCAACCTGGTGGGCGCACTCCAAGTTAATATTTAAATTTTTTGCATTGATTTTAGTGGTTTTGTTTAGGTTTTACAGCACTCCTAAAGCGCTGTAGGCTACAAAGTCTGCTTTTGCCAACTTTAACATTGAAACAGCAAAATTATTTTCGCGCTTCGCGCGATCGACAACAAACTTTACTATTTTCAAGTTGTCTTCGTGATATTTAATTGAAAATTCCGAATTGCTTTTTGTAAGGGGGCGAAAGGCATAGGAAAATTACCAAAGCGGGGCGCGGCTAAAAAAACTTTAAGAACCACTGCAATAGGCTATGTATAATTTGCCAGCAATAAGCCTATAAGAATCGCTGTTTAAAAACATTGGCCCGCAAGATAAAAAAAATGTTTTTGACAAGCGATGAAAAGAAGTTGGACCACGCTGATCTAGTTTATGGTGTGATTTAAATAGGGACGTTAAACTTTTAACCGTATGTCAAGGTCCGGCCCGCCGACCATAGTTTGAAGTACTATGTGTGCGAAGATAATGTAAATTTTTATAACTTTTTATTGTTGCAAAGATTGGAAAACGACAATCTTCTCATAAATAGGCTTGCCATTTTTTAGAAACATAAATCCGGGACGCATATTGAAAACTGCAAATAAACTTAATGTAGACCTAATACAAAGGAATTTAATGCAACTAATTAACTTAACGGGGTTGCGGTTGTTTTATATTTTGTCAGGGGGTATTTTTTCAGGGACCTATTATCGCATTTATCTGCTTATCTGCGTGACTGTGAAACATCTAAATTTTCGTCTTCGCAAACTAACATTTTACATTTTGTTGAAACAAAATTGCAAATAATTTGTGCTTATTTGAAATAAAACGACTAAATACCTAACGGCTAAGCACGTCAAACATCTTTTACGTAACGAAAACCACCGACATATATCGATAGAGAACCACTCACAAACGTAAAACCTTAAGTTGTAGCAGCCATTGTTTGCATTGCGTGATATTCAGCAAATACTGGTACCATACTGCGCCCAACGAAAGTAAATTCTCGTTTGAACTGAAAATTGGTTACGATTAAAACCGCTGCATTAAACGCGAACTTTTGCGAACTCGACGTAAATTTTGCGCGTTAACAGACATCAAGAAGTTTTTAAACATATCAGTCTCAAGTTGGAAACATTAAAACTTATTTCTATTAAGGCAATCAGTATGTTATGAATCTTTATGACTTTATTTTGATTTGTAATGCTGTAATCCGCGACATTTATCGATTCAGAATTACTGACAAACGTTAAACTTTAAGTTGTAACAGCAATTGTTTAGATTTGCGTAATATTCAAGCAAATAATACCGGCACCAAACTGCGTCATACGTGAAGAAAATCCTTGAAATGAAAAAATTGCTTAACGGTCACCGGTTTGCGACGGCGCTCGCTTACCTTCCTTAAAAAGATATCTCCCAGCACCCGCCGGATAATATCCATTCACATTTTTACTTTTTTTTTTTTTTAAAAAGACACTAGCCCCAGCAACCTCACCCCAGAAAAATATTTCTTAGCATCCGCTGGAAAAATAATTATTTTTTGTTAAACAAATTTGCTTGACAGCCTTACCGACCAAAATTAAAAGTAAAAAGTGTTACTGGGACGGTCCTGGCTAAACCGCGACGTATGGCAAGCCTACTCATAATGCATAGTCGGCCTTAAGTGTCAAATGTGAACAGCTTTATCTCACGTAAACCATATTTTCCAAACGAAAATTAGATAGGAATACCATCACTGGTATAAGTCGAGAATTTCGACAATTTGTGTTAATTGTTTACTTGCAGGTTATAATCACACGCGGACAATAATAACCACTATGTAGAAGGCCATTAACATTTTCTACTTGGCCGCCAGAAAGTTGAGTTTTGCCCTTTCGGGAATACCTTCGTATAAAATTCTTGCAAATAAGGAGATTTTAAAACATTGGTTTAAGTTTTTGTTACCTTTAAATTCATGCTTAACATTCTCCTTCCTTTAAATTAAAATATACAACCCACATGTTGTTGTTAATGTCTGTGAAGACATCAGGGCTGCGGAGTCGGTTAAAAATAAAACCCGAGTCCCGAGTCTGGCAGCGACACTACATCCTGTATTCCGCCAATTTACGAAACTAAAATGAGGAACATATTAAGCAATCGACTTATAGGGGTGTCGTATAATTTATTCACTTACAACACATGGTTGAAAATATCCCACCGTATGCTATTCCACCTTTACAATTAACAGTTGGCGGCCATATCAGTTTTAAAATTTGCTACCACGCATACAACACGGGTAGTTTTACTTGGTCTTATTCGGGTCCAACTCCAGCTAAACAAACCAACTCCGTCGAGTCCCGATTCCTAAAACATTCCAAACAACATTGTTTTTTTATAAAGAATGCTTATTTTATAAAGAATGTTTTTTTAAATTGCTTATTTTATAAAGTGACTGCAGTAGTTTTGCTTCCAACAACAATTTCAACCTTGTTAAGTTTTTCAAAGAGTTATTGAGGTGTTAATTTGGTAAACTGAGATAATCATAATAATCACCAAAACTACCAATAGATGTTCGGCTCTCTACCGCCACCGTTACCACGTAGGGGGTTACACCACAAATAATCATCATAATGTACGAAGTATACCTGAATTTGTCTGGTGAAACAAAATGAAACAATCCAACATACTGCGGCTCTTTATCACTATTGCACGTTACGTTGTTACATGTTAAACTAATAGCCTCATGTTATAGCCAATGATTATGGAAGATAAATGTGGTAATCAGCATATGCCCAAAAAGTAAAGTTCCGGATAGCGTGATATCAAACATATTTTTTTTAAAACGGCATAACATTTTACTTGCCTAAACGTTTGCACTGCGTCACGAATCGGTATTTACAAAACCCTGCCCTGATTCACAAGCCAACAAAAAAACAGCAAATGTTTACTACAGAAAACAATGCTCGCTGTTGCTTGTCTCAATTTCATAGAGAAATCGAAGGAGAATTAAATCTTTTACAATTTATAGTTCTTTTAAAATTTTATTAAGTCATTTTTTATTCCCAGAAGGGTTTGGGGAAGACTTTGTGTTACTCAATATTTTATAATTCCAGCATTGAGTGATGTCTAATAAAATCGCTTTTTTGGTTCAGTTCTCGGAAATGTTTTTCAGTGGTTCTGCTAATAATCTTGATCATCGCCACAAACCAACTCTATCACCGGTAACGGACTCATTAATAACAACACAAAAACTAATTAATAACAACACAAAAACCAATTAGGTCTACTCCTATTTGGCCACAATATCAGTCGATACAAATTACTCTTGCGTATAGCTTTGGGTTAAGCCTATTTATGATACAATGCTTGCAAAAAAACACAAAAGAAAAAATACTTTCAACCAGTGTGATTTAATATTTACAACCTGCTATAAATCACCACTGACAAGGCACAAAACATTAAACTTACGTTTTACTGGGCAAAATTAGCAATTATATTGCATGTTACAAAAGTAAAGAAATGCATATTAGAACTTGAACTTTGAAATGTTAAAAAGGGTCGAAAAGTACAAAGACACCGTATTGCTATAGGTTGTTTATCACTGCTTATATCCGGGGTATAGTACTGGTGAACAAATGGCTTTCATCTTGCGTGTCACTGGATAGAACGTTTTCACAGGCGCACAAACATTTGGATATTGTGCGGATTAAATTTGCACAACAAAGTTAGAAAAAAGTTGAAAAACAGTGGGAGTGCTTACAGCCGATAAAAGTTACAAGTTAACAAAAAGAGAAGTGCTTAGGAAAGTGCGAAAACCTTTGAACTTTGCTGAACATAAAGTATCAAGATTAGCTTATATGACGTAATTACAGTGTGTAAGAATCATTCAATGATTTAAAAAAAATTATGAGTAAGTAGCTAAAATAAGAGGCGCGAAGTAGTTTGAACAAAAAAATCAAGTAAAGACAGTACAAATAAAAATGATGATATAGAAAATAATGGACGAAAATATTTTGAAGAATTAGATCCTCGTTCGAACAGTTGACTAAGTAAGAATCCTGTAAATATAAAAAATAGGATTAATGGAATGGTTAAATGGCCGCCATTTTAAATTGTAATGTTTTCAGGTTATCAGGCAAAAAAATATTTTACTACTGGTAAACTGTGTTACCATAAGCTATTTTCTAAAAAAAGAAATCAAATTAATAGACGCTCAGTTATGTGGCAAACTATGGCTGAAACTAAACGGATATCAGATCGGCAGCAATAGCACCTCTTTTAGCACCTAATCTATTCTTTTGATACTAGAAGTACGTTCGTGGATTCTGCGTCTATAAAAGATTTCTATATAAAGAAACCTTGTTTTGGCATCGATGGTATCTACCAGCTTACTAAGCGTGGTACTGATTGTGCGGCTTTACATTAGGCTAAAGTTTGCATGCTCGTTTTTTGTGAAAACAAGAGGAAATTGCCTGAACACCATGTGATTTAGGAAACTGCAATCTCATTTAAAAGTTACATTATATGACGTGGCAAAACCAGCCCTTGCAAAATATGCCCCTTGTATTTAGGTGTGCAACATTATTTCCTCCATTTAAGTAGCGTGGGTATACAAAACAAAATTAAACCATAGCAGTAAATACTACAAATAAAGCACAAACACAAACAAAAAAAACAAAAAAATATAACTAAATTACCTTGTACCTTCCAACTGAAACATTCCAGTTTCTTAATAATATCCACTAAGTTCCTCAACATCTTTGAATACTTGATACAAATGAACGAGCAGATGTTCACGACCTTCT
The DNA here is from genome assembly GCF_963924565.1 of Ascidiella aspersa. NCBI lineage: Eukaryota > Metazoa > Chordata > Ascidiacea > Phlebobranchia > Ascidiidae > Ascidiella > Ascidiella aspersa. The sequence goes on along the minus strand of NC_139452.1, from coordinate 31,067,940 downwards.
AGAAAGCAGTTCAGAAATATTTCCCATTTTTCAACACCCTTCTTGCCTCCGAAAAGCTCCTTTTGTTCAGCAGCAGAAAGATTTCCGTGAGAAGCCTGGCATAAAACAAAAAATGCAGTCAATTACTTTGTAGTTTAATGGTTGGAGGTTGTAGTTAGACGTAGAAGTAATATGAGACAATTGCAGAAGTAGGTAGCAGTTTGTGAACGTTTCGAATAGAGATATTCAAAACGTTCATGTTACCTACTTCAGTAAAGGCTTTGAAATTCCTATTACAATCAATTTCTGACGAATAAATATAAATTAAATTTAAAGAATTAACTGTAAAAAAACCTAAGGCGATAAAACAAAATTAGTTATCTGAAATGTTTTGGTTCTGCATTGCAACCCACCTTATTTCCCATGACTTTAAGAAATTCCTCAACATTTCTGCAGCTTTTAACTTTATGCTTCCCGGTCACTTCCCTCACAGATTGTGGGAGAATTTCTAAAGATATCGGGAACTTTTCCTTCACTCCTGATTTTTTCTTGTCGTAATCTGACAAGAGGCGTTTGTCGAAGTGGTTTAACCTCTTGTGCAAATCATCATCTTTGCATCTTTTGAAGATTATCTCGACACCTTCGAGACTTTCCGTAACCTTGATCAACTGATTTTCAATATGATTGTGGGAATCCTAAAAGAAATGTGTAGTTAGATAGTTGATCGGGATCATTTTATTTTAGAACAGTTTTTTAAGGAAGTTTGTCAGAGAGTTCGTTTATAAAGTGGATATGAATAAATTTTGTTATAGTTAATTCCTTTGATTGTTCAATATAGTCTACACATTGTATGTCTAACTTTATCCTAGGATAATTGTGTTTGTGCGAGTAAAAACAAATGTGGTCCAGAAAACTTGAACTAATCGTTTTATGTATACTTTATTATGATATGACCATATACAGTATATAATATATATATAAGATGAAAATATAAAACAGGCAACACTATGGGATAATCTGTATTTTGGACTTACACTGATAATAAGGTAAAAGGTTAATAAAAAAATTGGTAAAAATGTTAGAGCTTATTAGGTCGTTAAAAATTATAATTGTATACTGTGTAAGTTACAATTATTACCGCACCACAAGAAAACGACGTTTTTTTGAAGCCTCCCAAAACACAGGATGTTTATCAACATATTCGATAGTGCAGCGTTTTTCTGGTTCAAATTCAAGCATTTGTCGAATCAACTCTCTGGCCGTGATTTTTTGCTCTTTGCTTAAGCCGCCATCAAATGCTACAAAAAATATTAAAAACAAAACACATAAAAGTACTAAACTTATTCAATTACTTAAACAAAGCATTATCCATGATTAGTCACAAAACAGTATTTTTGATGTACTTCGGTTTAAACATTGGATTTTGAATAACACCGATATTAAAAGTAAGTTAAGGGCAGGGGTGGATCCAGGATTTAGTAATAAGTTACGCCTCTTGTTTTCCTGCAAGCGGTGGCTGAAATACAGACTTGTTTGGCTCAACGCAAAAATGAGTTTGTTTATTTTAACTTGAACAAATATAGAGTTTATGGGTTACGCGGCGCAAAATACAATATTATGCATAGAGTGTATTTGGTGTAAACACATTTTTAAAGCGGCCAAAAGCATAGAAGGTTACATTATTTACAGAGAAAGATTTGGCAAAAATAATATAGTATGGAGAGGCCTTGTTTGGAGGATTCTAAAAACATATTTACTTCTTGCTCTGTTCCACATATATATAAATAAATATTTATGCAGTTTAGCAAACCTAACTGTGTGCCAGATTGCCATGGTGCATATGGTTAAACTGGATAGACGTCAGACTAGCAAATTTCAGTTCGGATAGCAGAACTAAAACACAAGGTCATTTACCTTCTAACTCCAATGTTGGTTCATTTCGTTTGATTATATTGTATCGGTGATCATCTATGCCTCCAAAAGGATGACATTCTCCATTGGTCAATACAAAGTACCACATTATTCCAAAACTAAATATGTCGTATGATCGATTCTAGATTACAAACACAATGATTTTGTTATGGCATAAAGATGAGTAAGTACAAAAAGTTTACTTACAATTCTGCCTATTAATTCTCCATCTTCACCCGTTTCAAAAGCTTCAGGGGGCTGAAACATTTCTGTACCACATGCTATTGTGCGCGTAATTGAATTTGTTTTTGGTTGAATTTTTCGACTAATTCCGAAGTCGCCTATTTTTACAATAGCTTTCCCAGCTTCGTCGGTGACAAAAAAGTTGCTTGGCTTTATGTCTCTGTGAACTAAAGTAAAACAAATTGTTAAAATGGTCCATATGAAATACCTGGAGGTAACATAACAACAAAACTATTTACTAATGCCATGGGAGTGCAGACATCGTAATCCTAATGTTGATTGTTTCAAAATTTCCAAATAGGAAATGGGCAAAATATCCCGGATGTCAGTTCCATTAGTCACCTCTTCACCTTTTTCAACATCATTCCAGTTTTTTGGGTTTTTTAGGTACTAATACAAAAAAGCATTGTTGTTGATGGCTTCGGATAATTGAATATTAAACATTAAAATGAGGACAAATGTAAAAGTTTAATTTGTTCTATATTTTAATACATACATCTTCAACTGTTGTACAACAAAGCTCCATCACAAAGGCATGAGATTGATCGACATCCTGAAACAAAGCAAACAATTTCCTTGAAACTATTGATATTTGCATAAACTTTGCTAAAACTATTTTTTTCTTGTTTCAAGATTCAAATCTAAAATAAATCGCCTAAATGTTGTTAATAACTATCCTGAAAAAAGTATTCGTTTTATAACTTTTTGCGTTTAAATCAAAATAATTGATACTCACCAGTGACCACAGGCCATAATAATGAACAACGTTTGAATCCTTTAAATCTAACAACAACCTTTTTTCATTAGTGCTCTCACAAATATTTTTGTTAATTATTTTTGCACAAAGTGGTTTCTTTGTTTCACCACGTTTCTCGTAGATGCTGAAATCAATTTTGATTGTGGTATTATAGTATAAACTCCTATTATGTCAGTAGTACTTAGCAAAAATGCTTTACATACTTTTTTTAATCGTTTTTAGTAGATAAAACATGGGAATATAATTAAAGGCAGTGGTTTAAATTATTTTCAGTTACTGGTTTGTTATTTGCTACTCATTGTAGATTGAACACATCAATAGTAATTTGTTATATTAAAAAGATATTTTGCTGATATAACTTTTATTGAACAGAATTTTCATTTTTTTTAATATTTTTCACATTATTACATTTTAAATTATAGTAGAAATTAAACAAACTTACATATAAACCTTTACAAACACATGATCGTCATAAAATGGCTCTCCCTTCAGTAAAAAACGTTTGTTAAAATCATCTTCATTGTGTTTTCGTTTTTCTTGCTCCTTAAAAATAAGAAATAAGTTTTTTTATTCAAAAACATCCAACATGGAACCTTAATACAGAAACACTTTCATGGTTACAAAAAAAATTATTTAAAACCAATTTAATCGAAATCCAACCAGGTAGAATTAGCAAGAGGGCATCAAACTTCTTTAATTTTTTAGTCCTATCAGTTCACAAAAATAGGTCGAATTTCAGAAATCGTAATAGAAATATATCATATGCCAATGCTTATTTTTATATCTGATTAGTTCCAGCTTTGTAAAAACATTTTTTTAACTAGACGGGGTTGCGGTTGTTGTATATTTTGTCAGGGGATATATTTTCAGGGCTTAGTGTTTATTTCCAATTTTTACTTTATTTTAATTTTTTTTTTAAATTTTTTTTTTAATATTTTGTATTGTGTACTTTATATTATATATTTTGTTTTTCATTTTCCTTAACTTGTTTCTGCAAGCAAAAACAGATATGGGCCGAAAACTTCCCCACTTAAAATATGCCTTTGATGCGAAAGGGGTTCAAATATGGCGTAGAATTTGGGGAATGATCGAAACATATATTTGATAAATAGAATTTACTTAGATAATGCATATGGCTATTTTATTCAATTTTGACCAGCTTACGTGTTTGAAAATCAAATATTATCATTCTCTTAAAGACTAAAAATGGTTTAACGCCTATGGTTTGCTATACTTTTGCAAACTTTCACTAGGTAATTTTTTACCATAGCTTGGTCCGAGCAATCACTGTTAAAACAGGCTTTAAATCTGTCGTTTCAAACAATATGAAAAACACTATTACGTGCCTAATACGCAAACTATTAAATCGAAAATTTTGCTAGATAAGTTTAGGCCTGATGTTGGTATGCTGGTTAGAGCAAGATGCACAACAGGTGCTAACAGAGAGGCGTAGACTGCCTTAAGATTTCGCATTTAAACTTGCGGCGGTAAATACACCCTATTGACACTTAATTATTAGGCGAAGCTTATCGCGAAGTAATTGGTCGCCCCAAAAAATGCTGACGCCGCATTTAAAGCAAGCATTATAAATGTGTCGCCGATATTCTGCCTTGAACATCCCTACTCGAAATGCTTCGCTCCGTTAATTGTACGGTGGGTGAAACTTTATTCACGGCCTTACCTCTTTGTGTATTACCGCGACAATACGATGAAATACGATTTGGAGAATATTGGAAACATCGTATTTGGAGAATATTTGCTATTTGCACCTGTTCTGTATGTTACTTCAATCCAACATATCTACACACAATTATAAGTTGTGTATAATAATATAATAACTTATGGCTTTGAAGCGAAGGGGGTTCAAATATGGCGTAGATTTTGGCAAATGATCGAAACATACATTTGATCAATAAAAATTTACGTAGATAATGCTTACGGCCATGTTATTACATTTTGGTCAGCTAGCATGTTTAAAAAGTCAATATTTTCATTCTCTCTAAATGATTTAACGTCTATGGTTTGCTATACTTTTTCCAACTTTTACTGTGTAAATTTTCACCATGCCTTGGTCTAAGCAATCACTGTTGAAACAGAGTTTAAATCTGTAGTTTTTAGCAATATGCAAACACGTTTATGTGCCTAATAAGCCACGTTTTATATTGAAAGTTTTGCCAATTTAAATCCAATAAACGCAAGATTTATTTATTTATGACGCCATGTTATGACGTAGCTTTGTAACGTCGTCGTTAAGAATGCGTTAAACTTAAGCTTTTTGTTGTTGCGGCCCTTGTATAATTAAATTTGCTTAGACCTGGTGTTGATATGTTTGAATGGTGCAACAATTACAACATGTGCTAACAGAGATGTGTACACTGCCTGTAGGATTCGCATTTAAATTTGCGGTGGTAAAATATTTTGTGTTGTAAGAGCAATAGGTTTTTTTACTTAGAAAGGCCTCTTTATGAAAGGCAAGTCGCGTGTGCATAGTTTTACTAGGCAAGCCACTTCCAACACAAATGTTGCACGCGCGGGACAATAGGGCGCAGCAGGGATGCCAGCAGCCGCCTCGTCGCGACGCGAGCTGGACAAAGCAAGCGAATATGAACGAATTCTGTATGAAAGTTTTTCTGCTGCTAGATGGCTGTCGTTAGCTAAAAAGTGCTAAAACGCAATATTTCAGGTTTTTACCCCCCAAGCAAAGGCCCCTGGGAGTGCAGCCTCATAAACTTTTACAAAGCACCTACATACCACTCTACGCCATGTCTGAAAATTTGAAGGTTCTACGATGTCTACTTTTTCTATAAAGCTTCGGACAAAACTCGGTCTGAAACAAACCATAGGAAACCAAAAAAGAACTAGACGGGGGTGCGGTTGTTGTATATTTTATCAGGGGATATATTTTCAGGGCTTAGTGTTTATTTTCAATTTTTACTTTATTTTAATTTTTTTTTATTTTAATTTTTTTTTAATATTTTGTATTGTGTACTTTATATTATATATTTTGTTTTTCATTTTCCTTAACTTGTTTCTGCAAGCAAAAACAGATATGGGCCGAAAACTTCCCCACTTAAAATATGCCTTTGATGCGAAAGTGGTTCAAATATGGCGTAGAATTTGGGGAATGATCGAAACATATATTTGATAAATAGAATTTACTTAGATAATGCATATGGCTATTTTATTAAATTTTGACCAGCTTACGTGTTTGAAAATCAAATATTATCATTCTCTTAAAGACTAAAAATGGTTTAACGCCTATGGTTTGCTATACTTTTGCAAACTTTTACTAGGTAATTTTTTACCATAGCTTGGTCCGAGCAATCACTGTTAAAACAGGCTTTAAATCTGTCGTTTCAAACAATATGAAAAACACTATTACGTGCCTAATACGCAAACTATTAAATCGAAAGTTTTGCTAGATAAGTTTAGGCCTGATGTTGGTATGCTGGTTGGAGCAAGATGCACAACAGGTGCTAACAGAGAGGCGTAGACTGCCTTAAGATTTCGCATTTAAACTTGCGGCGGTAAATACACCCTATTGACACTTAATTATTAGGCGAAGCTTATCGCGAAGTAATTGGTCGCCCCAAAAAATGCTGACGCCGCATTTAAAGCAAGCATTATAAATGTGTCGCCGATATTCTGCCTTGAACATCCCTACTCGAAATGCTTCCCTCCGTTAATTGTACGGTGGGTGAAACTTTATTCACGGCCTTACCTCTTTGTGTATTACCGCGACAATACGATGAAATACGATTTGGAGAATATTGGAAACATCGTATTTGGAGAATATTTGCTATTTGCGCCTGTTCTGTATGTAACTTCAATCTAACATATCTACACACAATTTTAAGTTGTGTAGGCCTGGTGTTGATATGTTGGATTAGAGTTGCCACCAGATTTCGCATTTAAATTTGCGGCGCCTTTGATGCGAAAGGGGTTCAAATATGGCGTAGAACTTGGGGAATGATCGAAACATATATTTGATAAATAGAATTTACTTAGATAATGCATATGGCTATTTTATTAAATTTTGACCAGCTTACGTGTTTGAAAATCAAATATTATCATTCTCTTAAAGACTAAAAATGGTTTAACGCCTATGGTTTGCTATACTTTTGCAAACTTTCACTAGGTAATTTTTTACCATAGCTTGGTCCGAGCAATCACTGTTAAAACAGACTTTAAATCTGTAGTTTTAAACAATATGAAACACACTATTATGTGCCTAATACGCAAACTATTAAATCGAAAGTTTTGCTAGTTGTTTAGGCCTGATATTGGTATGTTGGTTGGAGCAACATGCACAACAGGTGCTAACAGAGAGGCGTACACTGCCTTAAGATTTCGCATTTAAATTTGCGGCGGTAAATACACCCTATTGACACTTGATTATTAGGCGAAGCTTATCGCAAAGTAATTGGTCGCCCCAAAAAATGCTGACGCCGCATTTAAAGCAAGCATTATAAATGAGTCGCCGATATTCTGCTTTGAACATCTCTACTCGCAATGCTTCCCTCCGTTAATTGTACGGTGGGTGAAACTTTATTCACGGCCTTACCTCTTTGTGTATTACCGCAACAATACGATAAAATACGATTTGGAGAATATTGGAAAAATCGTATTTGGAGAATATTTGCTATTTGCACCTGTATAGTATGTTACTCCAATCCAACATATCAACACACAATTTTAAGTTGTGTAGGCCTGGTGTTGATATGTTGGATTAGAGTTGCCACCAGATTTCGCATTTAAATTTGCGGCGCCTTTGATGCGAAAGGGGTTCAAATATGGCGTAGAACTTGGGGAATGATCGAAACATATATTTGATAAATAGAATTTACTTAGATAATGCATATGGCTATTTTATTAAATTTTGACCATCTTACGTGTTTGAAAATCAAATATTATCATTCTCTTAAAGACTAAAAATGGTTTAACGCCTATGGTTTGCTATACTTTTGCAAACTTTCACTAGGTAATTTTTTACCATAGCTTGGTCCGAGCAATCACTGTTAAAACAGGCTTTAAATCTGTCGTTTCAAACAATATGAAAAACACTATTACGTGCCTAATACGCAAACTATTAAATCGAAAGTTTTGCTAGATAAGTTTAGGCCTGATGTCGGTATGCTGGTTGGAACAAGATGCACAACAGGTGCTAACAGAGAGGCGTACACTGCCTTAAGATTTCGCATTTAAACTTGCGGCGGTAAATACACCCTATTGACACTTAATTATTAGGCGAAGCTTATCGCGAAGTAATTGGTCGCCCCAAAAAATGCTGACGCCGCATTTAAAGCAAGCATTATAAATGTGTCGCCGATATTCTGCCTTGAACATCCCTACTCGAAATGCTTCCCTCCGTTAATTGTACGGTGGGTGAAACTTTATTCACGGCCTTACCTCTTTGTGTATTACCGCGACAATACGATGAAATACGATTTGGAGAATATTGGAAACATCGTATTTGGAGAATATTTGCTATTTGCACCTGTTCTGTATGTTACTCCAATCCAACATATCTACACACAATTATAAGTTGTGTATAATAATATAATAACTTATGGCTTTGAAGCGAAGGGGGTTCAAAAATGGCGTAGATTTTTGCAAATGATCGAAACATACATTTGATCAATAAAAATTTACGTAGATAATGCTTACGGCCATGTTATCACATTTTGGTCAGCTAGCATGTTTAAAAAGTCAATATTTTCATTCTCTCTAAATGATTTAACGTCTATGGTTTGCTATACTTTTTCCAACTTTTACTGTGTAAATTTTTACCATGCCTTGGTCTGAGCAATCACTGTTGAAACAGAGTTTAAATCTGTAGTTTTGAGCAATATGCAAACACGTTTATGTGCCTAATAAGCCACGTTTTATATTGAAAGTTTTGCCAATTTAAATCCAATAAACGCAAGATTTATTTATTTATGACGCCATGTTATGACGTAGCTTTGTAACGTCGTCGTTAAGAATGCGTTAAACTTAAGCTTTTTGTTGTTGCGGCCCTTGTATAATTATATTTGCTTAGACCTGGTGTTGATATGTTTGAATGGTGCAACAATTACAACATGTGCTAAAAGAGATGTGTACACTGCCTGTAGGATTCGCATTTAAATTTGCGGTGGTAAAATATTTTGTGTTGTAAGAGCAATAGGTTTTTTTACTTAGAGAGGCCTCTTTATGAAAGGCAAGTCGCATGTGCATAGTTTTACTAGGCAAGCCACTTCCAACACAAATGTTGCACGCGCGGGACAATAGGGCGCAGCAGGGATGCCAGCAGCCGCCTCGTCGCGACGCGAGCTGGACAAAGCAAGCGAATATGAACGAATTCTGTATGAAAGTTTTTCTGCTGCTAGATGGCTGTCGTTAGCTACAAAGTGCTAAAACGCACTATTTCAGGTTTTTACCCCCCAAGCAAAGGCCCCTGGGAGTGCAGCCTCATAAACTTTTACAAAGCACCTACATACCACTCTACGCCATGTCTGAAAATTTGAAGGTTCTACGATGTCTACTTTTTCTATAAAGCTTCGGACAAAAGTCGGTCTGAAACAAACATAGGAAACCAAAAAAGAACTAGACGGGGGTGCGGTTGTTGTATATTTTGTCAGGGGATATATTTTCAGGGCTTAGTGTTTATTTTCAATTTTTACTTTATTTTAATTTTTTTTTTTTTTAATTTTTTTTTTAATATTTTGTATTGTGTACTTTATATTATATATTTTGTTTTTTCCTTAACTTGTTTCTGCAAGCAAAAACAGATATGGGCCGAAAACTTCCCCACTTAAAATATGCCTTTGATGCGAAAGGGGTTCAAATATGGCGTAGAATTTGGGGAATGATCGAAACATATATTTGATAAATAGAATTTACTTAGATAATGCATATGGCTATTTTATTAAATTTTGACCAGCTTACGTGTTTGAAAATCAAATATTATCATTCTCTTAAAGACTAAAAATGGTTTAACGCCTATGGTTTGCTATACTTTTGCAAACTTTCACTAGGTAATTTTTTACCATAGCTTGGTCCGAGCAATCACTGTTAAAACAGGCTTTAAATCTGTCGTTTTAAACAATATGAAAAACACTATTACGTGCCTAATACGCAAACTATTAAATCGAAAGTTTTGCTAGATAAGTTTAGGTCTGATGTTGGTATGCTGGTTGGAGCAAGATGCACAACAGGTGCTAACAGAGAGGCGTAGACTGCCTTAAGATTTCGCATTTAAACTTGCGGCGGTAAATACACCCTATTGACACTTAATTATTACGCGAAGCTTATCGCGAAGTAATTGGTCGCCCCAAAAAATGCTGACGCCGCATTTAAAGCAAGCATTATAAATGTGTCGCCGATATTCTGCCTTGAACATCCCTACTCGAAATGCTTCCCTCCGTTAATTGTACGGGGGTGAAACTTTATTCACGGCCTTACCTCTTTGTGTATTACCGCGACAATACGATGAAATACGATTTGGAGAATATTGGAAACATCGTATTTGGAGAATATTTGCTATTTGCACCTGTTCTGTATGTTACTCCAATCCAACATATCTACACACAATTATGAGTTGTGTATAATAATATAATAACTTATGGCTTTGAAGCGAAGGGGGTTCAAATATGGCGTAGATTTTGGCAAATGATCGAAACATACATTTGATCAATAAAAATGTACGTAGATAATGCTTACGGCCATGTTATTACATTTTGGTCAGCTAGCATGTTTAAAAAGTCAATATTTTCATTCTCTCTAAATGATTTAACGTCTATGGTTTGCTATACTTTTTCCAACTTTTACTGTGTAAATTTTTACCATGCCTTGGTCTGAGCAATCACTGTTGAAACAGAGTTTAAATCTGTAGTTTTGAGCAATATGCAAACACGTTTATGTGCCTAATAAGCCACGTTTTATATTGAAAGTTTTGCCAATTTAAATCCAATAAACGCAAGATTTATTTATTTATGACGCCATGTTATGACGTAGCTTTGTAACGTCGTCGTTAAGAATGCGTTAAACTTAAGCTTTTTGTTGTTGCGGCCCTTGTATAATTATATTTGCTTAGACCTGGTGTTGATATGTTTGAATGGTGCAACAATTACAACATGTGCTAACAGAGATGTGTACACTGCCTGTAGGATTCGCATTTAAATTTGCGGTGGTAAAATATTTTGTGTTGTAAGAGCAATAGTTTTTTTACTTAGAGAGGCCTCTTTATGAAAGGCAAGTCGCATGTGCATAGTTTTACTAGGCAAGCCACTTCCAACACAAATGTTGCACGCGCGGGACAATAGGGCGCAGCAGGGATGCCAGTAGCCGCCTCGTCGCGACGCGAGCTGGACAAAGCAAGCGAATATGAACGAATTCTGTATGAAAGTTTTTCTGCTGCTAGATGGCTGTCGTTAGCTACAAAGTGCTAAAACGCAATATTTCAGGTTTTTACCCCCCAAGCAAAGGCCCCTGGGAGTGCAGCCTCATAAACTTTTACAAAGCACCTTCATACCACTCTACGCCATGTCTGAAAATTTGAAGGTTCTACGATGTCTACTTTTTCTATAAAGCTTCGGACAAAACTCGGTCTGAAACAAACCATAGGAAACCAAAAAAGACTAGACGGGGGTGCGGTTGTTGTATATTTTGTCAGGGGGTATATTGTCAGGGCTTAGTGTTTATTTTTATTTAGTTTTAATTTTTTTTTGAAATTGATTTTATTTATTTATTTTTTTTTTTTCAATTTTTTTTTTCATATTCATTTTTTAATTTTTATTTTTTATTTTTTTGTGTGTTTTTTATTTTTTATTTTTTATTTTTTTTTTTATTTAATATTTTTTTTATTTTACACTTTTTATTTTTTAATATTTTGTATTTTGTATTGTGTATTTTATATTATATATTTCATATTTTGTTTTTCATTTTCCTTAACTTGTTTCTGCAAGCAAAAACAGATATGGGCCGAAAACTTCCCCACTTTGATGCGAAAGGGGTTCAAATATGGCGTAGTATTTGGGGAATGATCGAAACATATATTTGATAAATAGAATTTGCGTAGATAATGTACATGGCCATTTAATTACATTTTGGCCAGAGCTTACGTGTTTGAAAACCAAATATTATCATTCTCCTCAAGACTTAAAATGGTTTAACGCCTATGGTTTGCAATACTTTTGCAAACTTTTACTCGGTAAATTTTCACCATGGCTTGGTCCGAGCAATCACTGTTAAAACAGACTTTAAATCTGTAATTTTAAACAATATGAAACACACTATTATGTGCCTAATACGCAAACTATTAAATCGAAAGTTTTGCTAGTTGTTTAGGCCTGATATTGGTATGTTGGTTGGAGCAACATGCACAACAGGTGCTAACAGAGAGGCGTAGACTGCCTTAAGATTTCGCATTTAAATTTCCGGCGGTAAATACACCCTATTGACACTTGATTATTAGGCGAAGCTTATCGCAAAGTAATTGGTCGCCCCAAAAAATGCTGACGCCGCATTTAAAGCAAGCATTATAAATGAGTCGCCGATATTCTGCTTTGAACATCTCTACTTGCAATGCTTCCCTCCGTTAATTGTACGGTGGGTGAAACTTTATTCACGGCCTTACCTCTTTGTGTATTACCGCAACAATACGATGAAATACGATTTGGAGAATATTGGAAACATCGTATTTGGAGAATATTTGCTACTTGCACCTGTATAGTATCTTACTCCAATCCAACATATCAACACACAATTTTAAGTTGTGTAGGCCTGGTGTTGATATGTTGGATTAGAGTTGCCACCAGATTTCGCCTTTAAATTTGCGGCGCCTTTGGTGCGAAAGGGGTTCAAATATGGCGTAGAATTTGGGGAATGATCGAAACATAATTTGATAAATAGAATTTACTTAGATAATGCATATGGCTATTTTATTAAATTTTGACCAGCTTACGTGTTTGAAAATCAAATATTATCATTCTCTTAAAGACTAAAAATGGTTTAACGCCTATGGTTTGCTATACTTTTGCAAACTTTCACTAGGTAATTTTTTACCATAGCTTGGTCCGAGCAATCACTGTTAAAACAGGCTTTAAATCTGTCGTTTCAAACAATATGAAAAACACTATTACATGCCTAATACGCAAACTATTAAATCGAAAGTTTTGCTAGATAAGTTTAGGCCTGATGTTGGTATGCTGGTTGGAGCAAGATGCACAACAGGTGCTAACAGAGAGGCGTAGACTGCCTTAAGATTTCGCATTTAAACTTGCGGCGGTAAATACACCCTATTGACACTTAATTATTAGGCGAAGCTTATCGCAAAGTAATTGGTCGCCCCAAAAAAATGCTGACGCCGCATTTAAAGCAAGCATTATAAATGTGTCGCCGATATTCTGCCTTGAACATCCCTACTCGAAATGCTTCCCTCCGTTAATTGTACGGTGGGTGAAACTTTATTCACGGCTTTACCTCTTTGTGTATTACCGCGACAATACGATGAAATACGATTTGGAGAATATTGGAAACATCGTATTTGGAGAATATTTGCTATTTGCACCTGTTCTGTATGTTACTCCAATCCAACATATCTACACACAATTATAAGTTGTGTATAATAATATAATAACTTATGGCTTTGAAGCGAAGGGGGTTCAAATATGGCGTAGATTTTGGCAAATGATCGAAACATACATTTGATCAATAAAAATTTACGTAGATAATGCTTACGGCCATGTTATCACATTTTGGTCAGCTAGCATGTTTAAAAAGTCAATATTTTCATTCTCTCTAAATGATTTAACGTCTATGGTTTGCTATACTTTTTCCAACTTTTACTGTGTAAATTTTTACCATGCCTTGGTCTGAGCAATCACTGTTGAAACAGAGTTTAAATCTGTAGTTTTGAGCAATATGCAAACACGTTTATGTGCCTAATAAGCCACGTTTTATATTGAAAGTTTTGCCAATTTAAATCCAATAAACGCAAGATTTATTTATTTATGACGCCATGTTATGACGTAGCTTTGTAACGTCGTCGTTAAGAATGCGTTAAACTTAAGCTTTTTGTTGTTGCGGCCCTTGTATAATTATATTTGCTTAGACCTGGTGTTGATATGTTTGAATGGTGCAACAATTACAACATGTGCTAACAGAGATGTGTACACTGCCTGTAGGATTCGCATTTAAATTTGCGGTGGTAAAATATTTTGTGTTGTAAGAGCAATAGGTTTTTTTACTTAGAGAGGCCTCTTTATGAAAGGCAAGTCGCATGTGCATAGTTTTACTAGGCAAGCCACTTCCAACACAAATGTTGCACGCGCGGGACAATAGGGCGCAGCAGGGATGCCAGCAGCCGCCTCGTCGCGACGCGAGCTGGACAAAGCAAGCGAATATGAACGAATTCTGTATGAAAGTTTTTCTGCTGCTAGATGGCTGTCGTTAGCTACAAAGTGCTAAAACGCACTATTTCAGGTTTTTACCCCCCAAGCAAAGGCCCCTGGGAGTGCAGCCTCATAAACTTTTACAAAGCACCTACATACCACTCTACGCCATGTCTGAAAATTTGAAGGTTCTACGATGTCTACTTTTTCTATAAAGCTTCGGACAAAAGTCGGTCTGAAACAAACCATAGGAAACCATAGGAAACCAAAAAAGAACTAGACGGGGGTGCGGTTGTTGTATATATTGTCAGGGGATATATTTTCAGGGCTTAGTGTTTATTTTCAATTTTTACTTTATATTAATTTTTTTTTTTTTTAATTTTTTTTTTATTATTTTGTATTGTGTACTTTATATTATATATTTTGTTTTTCATTTTCCTTAACTTGTTTCTGCAAGCAAAAACAGATATGGGCCGAAAACTTCCCCACTTAAAATATGCCTTTGATGCGAAAGGGGTTCAAATATGGCGTAGAATTTGGGGAATGATCGAAACATATATTTAATAAATAGAATTTACTTAGATAATGCATATGGCTATTTTATTAAATTTTGACCAGCTTACGTGTTTGAAAATCAAATATTATCATTCTCTTAAAGACTAAAAATGGTTTAACGCCTATGGTTTGCTATACTTTTGCAAACTTTCACTAGGTAATTTTTTACCATAGCTTGGTCCGAGCAATCACTGTTAAAACAGGCTTTAAATCTGTCGTTTCAAACAATATGAAAAACACTATTACGTGCCTAATACGCAAACTATTAAATCGAAAGTTTTGCTAGATAAGTTTAGGCCTGATGTTGGTATGCTGGTTGGAGCAAGATGCACAACAGGTGCTAACAGAGAGGCGTAGACTGCCTTAAGATTTCGCATTTAAACTTGCGGCGGTAAATACACCCTATTGACACTTAATTATTAGGCGAAGCTTATCGCGAAGTAATTGGTCGCCCCAAAAAATGCTGACGCCGCATTTAAAGCAAGCATTATAAATGTGTCGCCGATATTCTGCCTTGAACATCCCTACTCGAAATGCTTCCCTCCGTTAATTGTACGGTGGGTGAAACTTTATTCACGGCCTTACCTCTTTGTGTATTACCGCGACAATACGATGAAATACGATTTGGAGAATATTGGAAAAATCGTATTTGGAGAATATTTGCTATTTGCACCTGTATAGTATGTCACTCCAGTCCAACATATCAACACACAATTCTTAGTTGTGTATCATAATATAATAACTTATGGCTTTGAAGCGAAGGGGGTTCAAATATGGCGTAGATTTTGGCAAATGATCGAAACATACATTTGATCAATAAACGTAGATAATGCTTACGGCCATGTTATTACATTGTGGTCAGCTAGCATGTTTAAAAAGTCAATATTTTCATTCTCTCTAAATGATTTAACGTCTATGGTTTGCTATACTTTTTCCAACTTTTACTGTGTAAATTTTTACCATGCCTTGGTCTGAGCAATCACCGTTGAAACAGAGTTTAAATCTGTAGTTTTGAGCAATATGCAAACACGTTTATGTGCCTAATAAGCCACGTTTTATATTGAAAGTTTTGCCAATTTAAATCCAATAAACGCAAGATTTATTTATTTATGACGCCATGTTATGACGTAGCTTTGTAACGTCGTCGTTAAGAATGCGTTAAACTTAAGCTTTTTGTTGTTGCGGCCCTTGTATAATTATATTTGCTTAGACCTGGTGTTGATATGTTTGAATGGTGCAACAATTACAACATGTGCTAACAGAGATGTGTACACTGCCTGTAGGATTCGCATTTAAATTTGCGGTGGTAAAATATTTTGTGTTGTAAGAGCAATAGGTTTTTTTACTTAGAGAGGCCTCTTTATGAAAGGCAAGTCGCATGTGCATAGTTTTACTAGGCAAGCCACTTCCAACACAAATGTTGCACGCGCGGGACAATAGGGCGCAGCAGGGATGCCAGCAGCCGCCTCGTCGCGACGCGAGCTGGACAAAGCAAGCGAATATGAACGAATTCTGTATGAAAGTTTTTCTGCTGCTAGATGGCTGTCGTTAGCTACAAAGTGCTAAAACGCAATATTTCAGGTTTTTACCCCCCAAGCAAAGGCCCCTGGGAGTGCAGCCTCATAAACTTTTACAAAGCACCTACATACCACTCTACGCCATGTCTGAAAATTTGAAGGTTCTACGATGTCTACTTTTTCTATAAAGCTTCGGACAAAAGTCGGTCTGAAACAAACCATAGGAAACCATAGGAAACCATAGGAAACCATAGGAAACCATAGGAAACCAAAAAAGAATAACGGCAAAAACAAGATATGTCCCGAAAATAAATTTTCGGCCCATATAATAACGGCAAAAACAAGATATGTCCCGAAAATAAATTTTCGGCCCATATAAATAGCGGCAAAAACAAGATATGTCCCGAAAATAAATTTTCGGCCCATATAAATAGCGGCAAAAACAAGATATGTCCCGAAAATAAATTTTCGGCCCATATAATAACGGCAAAAACAAGATATGTCCCGAAAATAAATTTTCGGCCCATATAATTTTAATGAAAACAAACCGAGTTATCAAAGTTGAAATTGTAAGGAAGGCATAAATATAATAATAATACTTGACCCACCCAAACCCAAATTAACGTTAGAAATAGAAAGCCACAGAAGCAAATGTGATAGGATTCTAGAGCAGCGCCTATATTTTTGATATTATATATTTTGTTATATTTTAACTAACACTTTTAAACAACATTTTTCTGTTCTATACCAAAATACCAATGATTGAATATACAGACCTTTCCCAAAATATATAAAAGTTTGTTTAAAGTCAGAAGCACCAAATTTCCCTCATTTATCTTGTGGCTTAGATGTGAAAGGGGTAGTTTGCCAAGGAATTAAGTCTATGCACAATTAATTTGCAATCAAAGATTCCCTTTTTTATTTTTGCCGCCTCACACAAAAAACTCATTCTTAGAGAGAGTGACAAACTGGGATTTGACGCTTAAAATCTTTACCTTCATGAAAAACGAGTATGGTCCAATTTGGTGACACAGTCAACGAAAGCCATATAAATGAAGCGACAATAAATTCAAATATGGCAAAGTATTTGTAAAATGTTCCAAAAATAAATTTGCCGTATTGCATAAATAGTTTTTATTTATTCTTTTATTCGTTTCTTCCACCCATTATTGATTTCCGTTAAAAAGCAATACCAAGTATTACATATTTACCACCGAATTGCGACTATACTGATCGTTCCGTAACGCAACAATAAGGGTTTCACAGGGCTTTTTTAATTGATATGTTTAGTAGAAACAAATGCAAAACAGGTGCTAACAGAGAGGTCTACACTGCCACCAGATTTTTTTTTTTTTTAACTTGGCGGTACAATATGATTTTATCATTTTTTTTTCGTCTGACGTTAACAGCGATACCACACTTTAGCATTTTGCGTCTAAAAGTTTGCGTTTGCTGGACGTTAATTGATTGTTTCTGATGCTCTTTTTATTATTTATGACGTCATAACAATCGCTGTTTTATGACATCATATCCGTCACTATTTTATGACGTCATAAAACAGCGATTGTTATGATGTCATAAGATATTGTTAAGTTACTATTTTGTGCTGTAAAACCTTAAACGTAAACACCAAACACTGCAGGTGCTTACTTTAGCTTTGTTTAAAGTCAAAAAGTGGTACACCCTTTGAAAATTATCCCTAAGCACCCAATCCTATAGTCCATGCTTTCATTATTATACCACCAAGAGAAATATAAAATATGAAAAACTGTATAAAAATTTAGATAAAAAGCAAATTTGGATTCAATAATCTGGAAAGGTAACTTACCGTAGACGAGATACCATAGGAGCGAGCAATATTTGAGTGTTTGCATTTTAAGATTGAATCAACTTGTGAGATGCTATATTGTGGAGGAAAAAGTGTTTTAACACTTACAACTTCATCCCCATCCAACGTATAAGTACTAAAACCAAAAAAAGTATGTTGTAAAATTTCCATTTGCCCATGCAAATTATTATTTTTTAAATGTGGGTAATTTTGTGGTATATTAACACCAGTGAAAAAATATGCTTCTCAAAACAACTTTGATTGTGAATATGTGATAAGTTAAAAAAACAGCTTACATTGTAGATAGCATAGATGGGGCTTTATTATTAAACAGGCACGGTGGTACTACATTATTTTGAACAATTTTTGCCAAAAATTAAAAATACTGATTGCAATGATAACAAACTTCTGACACAAAAATTTGGGCAGTCTTTCCTTTACTAGATGATGGTTTGAATCTTTTGTGTTTGTCGATGCTTAATTCCGCCTGATTTTCTAAAAATAAAACAGAAACGGAGATAACACTGGTAAATGGATGCTTAAAGAATTCTGGCATAAGCCTTCTACCCGACGAACGGATGGTCTAGTGGTCATACCCTATATTCAACATTTATCTGAGGTTATTCAGCGTTTGTTACAGAATTTTGGAATGTCGGTAGCCATACCACACTCAGGGTAGGCTTCTTTCGTGACCCAAGGACCCAGTCAAAATAGTCAACACAAAGGCAGCTGTCTATTGCATACCCTGTGCTGAATGTTCAGCTGTGTATATCTGCAAAACAAGCGTTCATTTAACTATAGAAGAAAGGAACACAAATGTGAAGCCTCAAAATCAGTGTTGGCCGGTTATGCAACCAGCCAAAGTCATAACATCATGCGAAACTGGCGCTCAGTTAATTACCCATTGATAAAAATGAATAATTGCTTAAAACAAACTTTCAAGCAAAATGGCATCTCAAGCGAGCGCAATACTCCAAATAAATCGAGTCATTTTTCTCTCATAGAGTAATTTACTTTCGTTTTGTTTAAGCTTGAGAACCCCTCGCTTGAGAAGGAGCTTTTCTGTGCACATTAAAATACATAAAACATTAAACTAAGACCTTCAGTCATTTCACTTTCTTGTTCTGAATCAGTACACCAGGGTTCCATAGTAGTTTCTAGAAGTAAAACATGTTTTAACGAAAATCTGAATGTCAATAAAATTCTAGGATATACCTTTGGGTATTATTGGTACTCCCCTTTTCTGTAATTCTTTCACAGCAGAATGAGTTGTTTCTATTAATAAACAACAAACGTTTAAGTAACAGTTCTAATCCAATTCAAGAAACAAAATAAATGTGAACGAGGAAAATGCACTTACTAAAATTGTTTTCGTCAAACCAGCAAATACACACTCTGTATTTCTGTTCCTCAATGTCATTTTTGTAATCGTACGCATAATCGGGTAACTTGTCTCCTTTGCCCAATGTACTGCGCACCAATTCTTTCCAATTTGGTATGTCATAGCTGCGAATGAACTCATATACAAACAGGGCACGGTTTCTACCTGAGGGATTTCATATTACTTAATTATTATTTTACTGATTTATTAATTCTACAAATAACACAATACTACGACGTCTTACGTTTTCGAAGTTTGGTGAACTTGATTGAAGCAAACAAACTTTCTGAGGAAACTTCTTGTCCTAATACTTCTTTCCTGATGGACCTAAAGATTTCACTGTCAGTGTTGGAACCTGAACATATATGAGAAAAAAATGAATAAAATTACTGCTTATTTACCATGTTGACCTGTTTTTGGTCAATCTTATTTTTTAAGATATGGCAGGCTTTTGCATAGAGTGGCAGATTTTTGATCAGTGGTTCTCAACTTTTTCTGTTCGCATCTTATCTAGTTTATTTTAGGAAAGACACAATTTTTCACATTTTATAGGTAACTAGGGATCAACTCATTAAGCTATTCAACTATGCAACAATCTAAACATATTCCCATGGATACCTGTTTAAAAAACTGTTAAAACAAAATGTACTATATCAAACAATTACATGTTTATCAAGATTACTTTCTGATCCGACAAGCTTCCACTGAACCGACATAAAACAAGTTTTTTTGTCTTTTTTAGCATAAAAAGTTTTCAGACTAAAATATTGCCTACCGTAAACTTTTGCCAACAGTAATAAAAATTAAAACATTTCCAACACAATGTCTTAAATGCAAGTGCGTACTTGTTATGGGTGGATTTTTAAACATTTATTGCTATGTTCCGGTTACAAGTTTGCAAATGCTTGATTCTTAGAAACATTTGTGGATGGTCCAAAGGTCTTTTTTTGGAAGTGGGGTTCAAACCAAAAATGCTATGCAATGTTGTTGCTATTTTAACTTTTAAAGCAATGTTTTTATTACAGGTTTTAAAACGAATAAAAAATATTTTAAACAAAATGTAAGAATATAAAATAATAATAAACAAAAACATTTTACCAAGCCAGTGGAATATTCATGTTACAGGAAATTTGAATGAAATAAAACACATAAATAGACAAAATCATTTATATACAGTAATGTTAACACTTTTAAACACACCTTACCTACATGCTTGCACCAATAGCAAGCCAAACCACTAAAATCACCATTATCTCTGTATTTGTCAATTTCCAAATCGTGAAAACCAAGTTTGCGCAAATATTCGGACCACTTGCAAAAAGGGACTTTGCGTTGTTCTTTCGTTAAAACATCAACAATATTTTTTTCAGCCTCACTTAAAGCAACACTTGAAACATAAAAATGCACTTTTAAAGTAAATATAACCTTGGTAAAAAAATAAAGAGAGTCTATAGATTAAACATATTTTACAGTTGTCTTATTGCATATTTTTATAAAACTAAACAACTCCAGAAAGCAAATGTTGATTTTAGAAAGCAATATTTCTCACCTTGCTGTAGACATAGCTATTCTTTCAGGTTGATGGACCAAGACAGCTGATGGTTAAAAAAATAAAAAACAACAAGCTTTATAAAGAAACAAAAAAGTTCATACTGGTGGAAAACAATGTCAAAAGTAACACATATTCGAGTGCGCCATATACATCACAATACAATGCACGCATCACCATACATTGCACTAGCATGCATACAAGTCTGTAAAGTAGCTCGTAGACGCGCTGTTGCAGAGAATATTAACTTGATCGGGACTCGCACTCCCTGCCTGATCTTCGGGCTACGGTTTTCAGGTGCTCGGCCCACAAGCACCGCGCGTACAGTGCTTAGCCGGGAATTGAGCCCCCGATCTGAGGATTGCTGGTCAGTGGCGCTAACCACTTCGCCGACGCGCCCGCGAAAAGTAACACAATCACATAGCATAAAATTGCAGTTTGCAAGGCACAAAAATTCATAAAAACTCTTATTTTACTCTTATATTAGAAGTTTATTGAACAAGTTGGAACAGATTTAATAATTAAATAAAGACTCATTTAAAAGCAAATAAAAGTAAAAGAGATTTTTGTAAAAAACAATTGTTTTGTAATTCAAACATTTCAAGTAACAATATATTAAATCACATTGATTAATTCATGGTACTATAATGTAGCAAAAAGTAAACAAACGTGACCACAATAATGACATTTGTGTGTCTTATAATTTTCTATGTACGCAAAAGTTTGAGATATTTTTGTTTTTCTAATTTTATGTTTGGTTATAATTCGCACATTTTTTTTTTAAATTTTTTTGCGACTAATGGCTGTTTTGCTTAATTGACCGTAACTCTATTTTACGCTTGCACCATTAGTATTTATACTTTGACTTGAACTACTTTGGTGTCCAAGTAATTGACTTTTGCTAATTTTAATGTAGAATTTGTGCACACCTAAATTAAAAAATTGCAGACCTGATTTTTTTTTAATTTAGACATTTTTATCTGTGGTTAATTCTTAATATGATTTTTAAACTCAGGTGTGAACGAAACCCTGAATGTACAACTACACACATCAAAATTTGGCGCTGTTTACCAAAGATGTAAAGGTTGAATAGCATATGGTAGATTTAAATATTTCAATAACAAAATTGTTGATATCAATATTGAATCAAAATTTTCCACATACAGATTTCCAGCTTATGTAAAAATAGTAAAGATTTATATGCTAATATATAAAAACAGTTATATTTGAACAAATCCCTGCTGCTTCGTGAAAGTTCCACTAAGGTATCCTCAACCTGTAACAAATGAGCTGTCATCGCTAATCTTCAGTGTTGTTTCAAATAACTTGACTTGACTTAAGTCTTTTAGACAAATGACCTGGCCTGGCCCTGGGTTACATTAAGTGTTTTAAAAACAAAAGAATAAAAAATAACAAAAATTTATCTCAAGTTTTTTTTTTTATCAAAATTTATCCCAAGCTTGCACATTTAACATTTTCATTTCTGTATATTTCGTCGGTGTTATTTTTAGTTGAGTTGTTGCTCATCTTTGAACGAGTTTCTCAATTTTAATTGTTTAAAAGTTTACTGTTATGTCAATGACATGACTTGAAATTGAGCAGCTCTCATAATGACTTGACTTGGACTTAAGTCACTTCAGGATGACTTATTTACAACACTGCTAATCTTATATCAGTTGCGTGCGACATAAAGTAACGTCAAAACGTGACGTATTTGTTTATATAAAAAAGACCAAAAAGAATCACGTGCATCGTGAAAAAATGCTTTATATGCTTTAAGTTGCCAAAAATGTTACTTTTGTTTTCAATTTGGCCATTTTAAAGCCATACTGACCATCATTAAACCAACCCATTGCAAGCAAAAGTACACCAAGTAATAAAAGCGCTTATAGACATTGTTGACGCACGACGCCTTAGCGCCAGAGTGATTTTATCACAATTAGGAAAGACATATCAGAAGCATATTTAGAAAAGTTTTCCATAAAGTGATCTCTCGAAGTCCGCAAATACTTCTCAAAAAATCGGGATTCAAGTTTATCAAAAATATTTTTTTTTTCACTTTTTTGTACCGGTACATTCTGTGATATGGAGAACTGTTCAGCAATCTTATTTGCTTTTAAAATCGCCAATGAAGATGGAACCGGAACCCTTGCTCGGCGAAATGTTATCAACTTAAAAATACAGCATATCTGTTAGCCCAGAAAATCGACAAACAGATGCTTAAATCTTCCAGATAGCTTCTTCATTTACATCGTAATTTGTAAGACTTCGCTTATACTAGGGTGAACTCAATTTACTAGCGTAGGACCTTAACTTCACGCGTTATATGATTTAATGGGAACCTCTAATATTATTTATTACAAATTTGACGCCTGTCCGCTTTAAAAGTTTCAAATAACCCAAAACAATAATTACAGTATTATATTATGTTGCTTATTTTAACCTTTGCTTTTGTGAATCTGGCGCTTGGTAATTAATCTTTTCCTCGCCTTTTTAGTAGGCTATACGTATTGAAGAAGCGAAGTATCACACAGTTAATTGCAGTTAACACTGTCAAGTTTGGCAGAAATCTTTAAGACGTGTTAAAATATCCATTAGCACAATGTGAATTATAATTTTAAATACGTATAAACACGCACTAATGATTATGACTAACAATTAAGAGTTTAAAAACGTTTAGTCCGCACAAGCCTATAAGATGCAATTTGCGGACTTCACCGGTAGTTTACTGTAGTTAAAATACTCAGTTTTCGGGCAAGAGGGACTGTAACGCGAAATTTGGTCCCTGGCCCAAACTGGTCCGCCCTTCAAAATCGCTTATTTATCAACAGTCTAACCATAACTCTCTAACTCTCGATCCGGCCGGACCATGTTGGCCCTCAGCATTATTATATGCGGCCCGCGGGACAGTAAGATAATTTAATCAAAAAAAGTAATCAGTTAACGGCAAACATGTTTAAATTTTTGTTGATCATTAAAATTCTTAAGTTTACACTACGGTTTTCCTAACACTTATAAGGTTCGGAACCAGGGGGGCTGGGAAGAACGCTTTGCTACTTTTTGGGATAGTTGTTCACCGTAAAAGTGTAATATGATATATTCCAACTCCACTAGATCGAAACTAAACAAACTTGAACGGCAGTTCAAAGTAAATATATTGTCTAATTGCGAGATTTATTGTAAACTAGAAAAGAAAAAAAAAAAAAAAAAAAAAAAAAAAAAAAAAAGGCTAAACCTCAACCCATTCATCCATAGCCTCAACTGAACTGCTCGAGTTGTGTTTGACTGCTGCACAATAACTCAGGGTTAATATTAAATTTTAAAAGCACTTGCCCAGACGTAGTAACACTCGTCAAAATGTCTGTACACCGTCTGCGAATTTTCCTTCTACCGAAGCAAGGTTGAATTAAGGTTATAAGTTAATTGACATTTCTTGTTTCAAGGGCCACAAAACAAACTTTGACCTGAATTCGATGTTATCAGTTCATTCTAAAAAACAACTTCAACCTTGTGACTAAGACTTGTATTTAAATCAGCTCTCAAACGTGTTTCGTTGTGACTTGCGATAAACGCTCGATGTTGCAATGAGAATTGTGTTCGGAAAAACAAGCTAATGCTGGACTTAAACCCGTGATTCTACCGCACTTTGTCTAAATTCCCGTTAAACTGCTTTAAAACTGCATCTTGTTATGGTAAACATTTAAATCCACCAGACCCAAAGAAGGCTGGCGCATATCTTTATTCGCCACAAGAAATGCGAACCACATTTATATACTTAGCCAACACTGTATTACTCGCAAGCACAATTAATACACATGTAGGGATGTTCAATGTAGAATACCAAAGTATTCTAGAATAATAGGTTTCGAATCTAGAATAACGAATCCAAAATAGCGAATCCTAGTATAATTTTATTAAATTATTTAACCTTAATTTTGTTTGGGGAAGGGATTTTTTGCTAACAAGTGTACATTATAATAAAAAAAATCTCCCATATGTTTAACTGTCATTTGAAGCAGTTGTGTAAACTGTAATATGTCAACTGTCCAGGTTGTTGCCAAAACTTATATTTTTGCCAATAGTGAGTACAATGCAACACCGAACACAGCAAAGAATAAGTTACTATTGACATAACGAATACTTGACAATTACGCTGTGCATTACTGTATAACCTCGCTGAATATTGGCCTAAAGTTGACCTAAGTAACCCTATAGCATAGCGCATTTGGTCGACAGCCAGCACCTCTTACAACGTAATGTTCGCATACGCTAGTCGCTTGCCCAATAATGCTTGATTGACACCGAATTATTAGACAAACGTTATCACGAGACGCGAAGTAATTGGTCGCCCGAAAAAACGCTGACACTGCACTACCAGGTTACATTTAAAGCAAGCACTATAAATTGGTCACCGCAGCGACAGGCCAACTTACCACACGCGTTTGTACAATTAGGCGCAACAATCGGCGGTAAAACATTAAATTATATCGGTTCCAATTACCCGAAATAAACGGCAGAATTGGATTCGAATCCCATCTGGATTCGAATCCAAGGATTCGATATTCTACTTTGAACATCCCTATACACATGGCTTTTAAATATGGACTAAATATTATCTCTACCACCCTATGTTGTTGGTTTTGTTTCTATTTCTAACTAAATTGGAAAATACTTTTGCTAAAAACATAAAAATGTTTTCAACATGTTCTTGATAATGAATGGCGTCTTTGTTTTATCGTTTAAAGTTTAAAGTTTAAAGCAAAGCCCCCCAAAATTAATGTAAGCAAGGGAACGAATAAAATTTTCTGTCCAATGCTTCAAAGTTCCAAAGCATCACAGTTGACCTTGAAAGTTATTTCCTGCTAAGCAAAACAAGTGTCGTTTGAATATCACAAGAAACGAATTGTTTGAGAATCCAAACAACATTAAATTTGCTTCATGTTTGTTGGTAAAAATACAAAACGTTATTTCGGAATTTAAAAGGGTTGTTATCAAATTGTAAAGTTTTCAGTCTGACATAATTTAGCAAATCTATTTTATTTGGAAGTAGCAATATTCAGGCGCCGATTAAACATTTCTGATTGAAAAGGGTCTTGGAGATATCTTCCCCTGGCTATTTTTGTAAGTCGTACCAATCTAACACGACAAAAAAGGCGTTTAAGTTGTTGTTTTACCACTTTCTTGCTTTTTGCCACTTTCTCGTTAGCTAACTTTGCGGTGTTAATCGATGAAATACTGACTGGAGTTGTTCAAAAAACAACTGTGGTGCTGTTTAGAATATCAGCAGATTGTCATTTACACCAAACTGTGCATGAACTTTTTAGTACCTTAGGCTTGTGTTTTTGTAAATTGATGGTTATTCCTGAAAACTTGTAGATGTTTAAATTGGAATACTTTAACCGTTTCGCTAATTATTGTGGATTGAGTTTGTTGAAAAAAAAGCTTTTATTCATCTGGCAAAGTTTGATTTAAGTTCATAGTGACCCTCTGTCCATTAACTTTATTTGTTCTTAGCGCCAGTAAGCGGGCTTAAACCTTGTGATACAAACTTGTATTTAAATGAACTTCCAAACCTTCTTTAATTTTGCGACGTGGTGGCTGTTGAAGTGAAAGTGGCTGACTGTGTTTGACTTGCGATAAAAAACGCAGCTAAAGTCCTTGTTCAGGAAAACAAATGAATGTTGCTTATCAGCAATTTTATAAAACCCATGTGCCACTGCACGTAATTTAAGTTTGGAGTTGAAATTGTCCAACCCAAAATATATTAAAATCATAACAAAAGGAACATAAAAAATGCTGAATGTTATACCAATGTCTCATATGGGTAAAGTTTTATTTCTAACTAAATACGAAATTCGCCCAAAAAATGTGAAAAAATAGCCTGGCACAAGTTGTCAGTGGCAGAACCTTTTATATCAATCGGTAATCAAAACAAAATCAGATAAAAAAGTTTGTTTTGTTTAATTTGTAAACATTTTATGAGGAGGTGTGACGTATTGATCACATGGTAAGCGCATGTGGTAGTTAAAATAATTTCGATTTTTAATTGGTTTACCATATTGTAACTTTCTTACCTCGCTGTACTTTCTACTAATTGCCCAAAAAGAACTAAAATTTGCATCACCAAAACTTTGCTATAGAGTAACGCCCCACTGAGTTAAGGGATCCCGAAATAAATATTAAAAAAACATATTTTTTTAGCGCTTGATGCTTAACAATGATAAACCCTGTTATACAACATTATATAACAATCACATCAACAGTATTCTTGTTAATTAATTTGCAAGATAAAGTGAACATAGTCGTGTCATGTTGGTTAAAAACTAACACTGAAAAGTTAAGTTGACATATAAGGGCAAATGCTACACCTTTCTCAAATATTGACGTAATGTTTATCTAGTATGAAAAAACAGAATATATTCATTTAAGCTATCTTTGTTTTACCTTTTTGTTCTCAGCATTAGTTGTATGGTAACCCTTTATTTTGCAAAGGGTTTCATCTAGAATTGACAAAATTGTTTCGCTTTATTGATTTAAAATCCCGTAAAATTAGGGGCCAAGAAGGAATTGTTGAAACTTTCTCTTATTTGTGCTTATGCCTCCTGCGTTGAAACAATATGCATATTTTTCCGTGCTATGCGCAATTTCACAGTTTTCAGCTGTAAATTCGCCCAAGAGTTCGCTGAAACAGGGATCTTTTGAACCGGCTGTTCCTACTTTGTGATTGGCTGTTTAAGCCACACCTTTGTTGGCCTTTAACCTAAAAAATACTATTTTACAAATTTTCCATAAATAACGCAGTGTTAAATTATTGACCTATCTTATTGCAACTCCGGTTTAATTCCAACAGATTTACTACCTGCTATATATGGTTGGCAGTCAGTAAGTGGAATAATGAGTCAAAATACGCCAACGGGACAGGGAACCGCCCACCTTAGCGTTCGATAAGAGCAAAACTGTTAATGCGGAAATATGCAACGTCAGCCTCATTATGGCCGCTCCAGCGAAGTACGGTTTGCTGAATGCGAAAAACTGAAACGCTAACAGCTAACATCACGAGTTCTTGTTGTATACACACCTTATTGACTTACAACTTGGTCACATTTTTCTTAAACCTTTCCATGTTTAAACAAAACAACAGATCTACTCGAACATAAATATATGAAATTAGTTTAAAAACAACGAAACTCACAGGGTTCGAACTTAAAAAAATTTCGAACTTTAACAGATGAAGTTATTTGTTGTTTAAACATAATTTTTCGTGCGAATTAAATTTAAGAACAGAACTTGCTTCTCTTTAGACAAAATTTCAATATAAATAATAAAGCTGTTTCGTAGGAAACTCCATCAACTTCAACCAACATACAGGCGAATTGGGCTTTGACCTGTATTGCTCCTCACCCCTTAGCTACCGTTGGTGTAATCCACCCCTTAGCTTTCAGCAACACTCCTGAATGTCGATCAAAACAACCCCCCCCTTAATTAGCATCTAACTTTTCGAACAAAGGAATCGCGCGCTCACAATAAACGCGCCGCGCGTCAGTTGATGTTACTTGACGCCAAATAAGTCTTTTCAAATGCGAGAAGCGCTCGGAACTTTGGGTTTGCAACAATTGGATCGCTGTTGCTCTGCCTACGACACAACAACCCACACAGCATTTGTTGAGGGAGGGGCAAATATATTGTAGGACTATCCAGGCGAAATATCGGTTCCTCTTTGTCACGGTAAAGTTGCCGTTCTGTGCTTGGCTGCGACCTAAAAAACACAGCCAACCTTAGCCTCAACTAAATAACGTCTGGCTGGTTTAAGGTAACACAAAAACCTCAACCCATTTAAGCATAGCTTCAACTGAACAAGTTGGGGTGAGGTTGACTGCTACACAACAACCGGTAGCATTCCACCAGCAGGCGAACTGGTTGGCTTCATATTACAAGGACAAGTTCCTATACATTACAGGAACTGAAACACTCTGCTACAGTGGCTTGTATAACTGCCCTTTGCAACTATTAAATCCAACAGGCATATGATATATTTATATATATATATATATGTATCAAGGTGAAGCAATATTATAAACCAAAAATTTTGACACCGAAGTAAAACTGAAAACAAAACTTTTGGTAAATAAATGAAATCCATTGTAGCATTGTAGCAACTATCCCTCTACGCTTCACCATAAAACTTCTAACCGCTGAAGTTTCTCTGTGAGTTTTAGAAAGTAGACAAATAAAATGTGACTAAAATACTCCATATTATTTATTTCTGTTTCGGGGAAACGTTTATTTTTACATCTAAACGTGACGTCATAAAACGCAACCTAAAGAACACCACACAGTTTGTTTATTTTATTAAAGTTTTAGGCTGGGGAGGTGCTACTTCGAATAAAAAAGCTACTTTACAGAGATGTTATTGATTAGCGCAAAGCCAAAACAGCATTACAACGTTTAGGTTCCTAAAACGTTCTTTTTGGAAGTTGCGATGAGACGCAAGAAGCCTTTGGGCTGAAACCATTTCATGGAAATAGGTTAAGACGCACGAAAAATGTAATTCAATGTTGCAGTTACGTTGTTGTTGTAGACAAATGCAGTTTTTGTGGCGGCTAATGGCCTCGTGGCCCTCCCCAGGCTTCCAGACTTTTACTGCGCCCCAACGCGTAACACAAACCTCTGTAACAAAACACCGGAGTCGTGCTAAATGTGGGAGACATAACAAAACAGATTCACACCGGTTCGCACCGCAGCAACGTTGATTTACATGAAGCGGTGTGAAGATACGTAGGATTTCAGCATGGACTGAAACGAGCACTCCTACATTGGCGAGAGACGACCTTTTTTGCTAACAGGTTATAATTACACGCAGACAATATCAAACCTCTTCTTATTAAGCAATTAACAGTTTCTACTTGGACGCCAGAAAGTTGATTTGGCTTCTTGCCCTTTGTAGAATAGCTTCGCATAAAATTCTTGCAAATTATGTAGATTTTAAAACATTTGTTGTTTGTCTTCACAGACTTTCAACAACATGTGGGTTGTATATTCTAATTTATAGAGCCGAGATTGTTAAGAATGAATTTTTTAAGTTTTTGTTACCTTTACATTCATGCTTAACATTCTCCTTTCTATAAATTATAATATAAAAGCCGCATGTTGTTGTTAATGTCTGTGAAGACATCAGGGCTGTATAACTGGTTAAAAATAACCCGAGTCCGACTCCCGAGTCCAGAGTCTGGCAGCGACACTGCAGCCTGTATTCCGCCAATTTACGAAACTAAAATAAGGAACATATTAAGCAATCGACTTATAGGGGTGTCAGATAATTCATCCACCCACAATAAATGGTTAAAAAAATATTTCAACATATGCTATTCCACCTTTACAATTAACAGTTGCAGGGCTCATCAGTTCCCAAGTTTGGTACTGCGCATGCGCACGCCAGTTTCGGGACTCGGGTAGTTTTACTTGGCCTTACTCGAGTCCGACTCCAGCTAAACAAACCGACCCATAGAGCCCCGAGTCCTGCTTCGACACCGCAGCCCTGGAAGACATGACGTCATCTATTTGCGAAACAATCAATGTAGTATTGTGACGTCAGCTGGTGAGAACCATGAACAAACGTAAGGTTGTGAGGTTGATCAAACAATATTTTTTTTATATAACAAATCAAAAGCACGCCTTGTGCGGCCAAACTTAATTTTTATTCATCCGCTACATGGCAGCAAAGGCACGAGTCACAAGTTGTTCCAACATCGGATGTCTACAGCAAAACCCTGCTGCCGCAAGCTTGCGTCAACCGCGGAAAAGTTTCACCCAGTGACCCCTACGTGGTAACGGTGGCGGTAGAGAGCCGAAAATCTAATGGCAGTTTTGGTGATTATGATTATTACCATCTTAGTTTAGCAAATTAACACCTGAATAACTCATTGCGAAACTTTAACAAGGTTGGAATACAAACTGTGTGGTATGCAAAACTACTGCTGTCACATTATAAAAAGTAAAAACAAACATTCTTTATAAAATAAGCATTTTTAAAAATAAACATTCTTAATAAAAAAAAACAATACTGCCTCGGAATATTTTGACTGGTATATTAATCATTATAAACTATATGAGATAACACACATATGTGTGTACATATGTTTCATTGAAAATATATGAGAGTAATAACATATTGCTCAACGTCATTTAAAATAATAGTTTAACTTCACTTCAGTATGCGATATCATAGAAATTTGTCAAAAAAAATATTTTTTAGGGTGCATGACCAGGTGCCCCCTCTGGATCCACCCCTACTCACATTGCTTTTAGCCAATCTGATGACCAGCAAGGGTAGACGGATGTCTGGCTGGCCTATGGTAAAACGCAAGTTTGTATCAATGTATGGTCACCAGCTATACTGTCTGTGGTTTATGATTTAAACTTTTTTGTTTTTTTGTTGTGTGTGTGTGTGGCCATTTAATCCTCCATATATTCTCTCTCTATTTGCTCAATAACAGTTTAAGATGCACTCACACAATTTTATTCGTTTAAACAAGGCTTTTTATAACTACCGCTCAACCTGTCCCACAGTTTTGCCATAATTTCACTCAAAGGACGGACACGGCCGCCAACACATGTTTATTAAAATACGTGTTAACGGCCGCACAATTCTTCATCGACGGCCGCAGGTTGGACACCGTTGTGCTACACCTTGCTCGATCTAACAAATAGCAACGTTTTACCACCAAATGCTCATAACGGTAATTGTCGATGCTTAAGTTGGGATGACTTAACCGATTAGTAAAGTTATGTTTATCTGGTACCAAAAAAACAGAATATATCCATTTAAGTTTAAGCTATTCTTGTTTGGTCTTTTTTGTTCTCAGCTTTATTAAGAAAACGTTGACTTGATTAAAAATTTGTATTTAAATCAGCTTTCCGAACCGCCTCAGTCCTGCGTTGTGATTGGGTGTTTAAGTCACACCTTTGTTTGACTTGCGATAAAACGCTCGATGTTGCAATGAGAGTTTAACATAAAGTCCTTCACGCTATGTTGGTTTACAAAACAACTTTATAAAACCCGTGGTTTTACCGCACTTTTAAAAATATTTGCTAAAGTGCATTGAACCGTGTTAAGTTGAGTATCTGAGCAAAACAGATGCGTGATAGAATGGCGCGCATTGAATTTCCACCCGGAATACAAAGAAGGGCTGCGGGGTCGGACTCGGGACTCGAGTAAGACCACCTAAAATGCGCACACGAATTTTAAAACTGATATGGCCGCTAACTGTGAATTGTAAAAGTGGAACAGCATATGGTGGTATATATTCCAACCATGTATTGTGAGTAAATGAATTATGCTACACACCGATAAGTGAATTGCTGAATATCCACGTTATTTTAGTTACGTAAATTGGCGGAACACAGACTGTAGAGTCAGGGACGGACTCGGGACTCGGACTGGGGTTATATTTAACCGACTCCGCAGCCCTGACACAAAGCACGTTTATGAAGTTAGCCAACGCGTATTTACTAAGAGCAGTTATAACAAATAGGTTTTAATTAAAAACTGGTATTATCTCATTCACCCATATGTTGTTAGTGTTATTTCTAACAAAATGGGAAAATTCTTTTGCTAAAAATTTTGAAAATGTTTTCAGCTCGTCCTTGAAAACAAAATGGCGTCTTTTTTCCAATAAAACGGTTTACCCAAAAGTTATAATAAGTTTACCATAAAAAACCTGCTTGTTTCAATTGTTAATTGGTTTTGCACACAATTTTCAGCATGACGTACTTTTGCACATATTTTTCATTTGGTTGCAGCGATGATCTGAGGCCGCTTTGCGAATATCACAACACAAAACAACTTCATGATACGCTTACGAGTTTTGGATCCGCCACGCCCGGGTATTATTTTACACTTTGTTTGCAAGTTAAGCATTTCTTAGTTCAACTAAATTTACGATTTAAAGGTTGAAATTACTGACTGTAATTGTTTTGAAACAAACGTGGCGCCGAATCGAATATTCTAGCTTTTCACGGTGTTTTTCAAACAGACGATTAGTTCAATCTTTTTATGCGCAGGTGTTCCACAACTGTTTGGCTTATGACGCCATAATAAGGGTAAATAGTTTGCGGCATCCTTACTAGATGCTTCACTGTGACTTAAGCTAAATGCACAACAAACTAAATAAAAACAAAATTAATTGAGCACAATGTATAGGCCAATATGTTTATTGCACTCTTGCGGTACACTGCCCGTTGAATAATAAAGTTTTTAAATTCCTGTCCTAGCTGAAATTACGAAACTCGTTTAACGTAAATCAAACCAACATAGAGGCGAGTTAGGGCTGACAAATATAAAGTTTCTCTGTTACAGAACAGTTGCGCATTTCATTCTCTACGGGGCGAAGCCCAGATGAAATATCGGTTCC
Organism: Ascidiella aspersa; assembly: GCF_963924565.1. Taxonomy (NCBI): domain Eukaryota; kingdom Metazoa; phylum Chordata; class Ascidiacea; order Phlebobranchia; family Ascidiidae; genus Ascidiella; species Ascidiella aspersa. The sequence continues at coordinate 31,034,438 of NC_139452.1, read as the reverse complement.
TCTGTCACAGTAAAGTTCCGTTCTTCTGTGCTTGGCTGCTACACAACAACACAGCCAACCATTGCCTCAACTAAATAACGTCTGGCTGGTTTAACGTAACACAAAAACCTCAGCCCATTTAAGTAAAGCGTCAACTGAACAGGTTTGGGGTGTGTTTGACTGCTACACAATGACCCAGGGTTAATATTAAATTTCAATCAGCACTCACGAGACGAAACAACACTCGCAAAAAATATCAGCACACCGTCTTCATTTTCCTTCTACCAATTGTTTTTCACCAATGAATAAAGCTGCCTTTCTATTTCATAGCGTTTAATCGTTATTGTATAAAACTCACAATGTTGGATTTAAAGTTTAGAAATAAAGGTATTTGCTGTTTAAAGTTAAGAACAAAACTTACTTCTGTTACTTCTAATACAAATAACAAGGAAAAACAAAATTGCATTCTAAAGCAAACTACATTCGCTATATTTAAACTGAGTTTACAGAAAATCGTAAATTGTTTTTGTCTGAGATGAAAATAGGAAACTCAATTAATTTCAACTAAACCAACACACAGGCGAGTTGGGGTTGTTTCCTGATGCCCCTCACCCCCGAACCCCCGACCAAATCGTAAGTGTGACACGCCTTTATTATTTAGCAACAATTCTGAATGTCGATTAAAACGCCCTCCCCTTAATTAGCATCTAACTTTTCGAACAAAGAAATCGCGCGCTCGAAATAAACGCGCCGCGCGTCAGTTGATGTCACTCGACACAAAATAAATCTTTTCAACGCGAGAAGCGCTCGGGACTTTGGGTTTTCAACAAATGGATCGCTGTTGCTCTTTATGGCTGTGCTTGGCTGCTACACAACAAACCCACACAGCATTTGTTGAGGGAGGGCAAATATATTGTAGGACTACTATCCAGGCGAAACATCGGCTCCTCTTTGTTACAGTAAAGTTCCGTTCTGTGCTTGGCTGCGACACAAACAACCTCAGCCAACCATTGCCTCAACTGAATAACGTCTGGTTGGTTTAAGGTAACACATAAAGCTCAACCCATTGAAGTATAGCGTCAACTGGCAGGTTGACAGGTTGACTGCTACACAATAACCCGTAGCATTCCACCAGCAGGCGAACTGGTTAACTTCATATTACAAGGACAAGTTCCTATACATTGAAAAGAGGAACTGAATGAATACAACAATTGTATAATTGTTCTTCCGGCAAAATTTTATCAAAGTACCAACGTTTTGACCAAATATTTGGGCGATCTTCTTCACTTCTTTCATTTCGAATGAAAGGATCTGAATGATAAAGTTTTACTAAAAATGAATATCACAGGTTAAACTAAATTCCTGCACTGGTTAATGAAGCAATCTATCATTATATAACCAAACCAGTGGTTTTCAACCGGGATGCCGCGGCACCCTGGTGTGCTATTTCTAATACTCAAGAGTTCCGCGAGATGTTTGAAAATCTTTAAGAATCTGATTTTTGCTCAACTTTTAGGTTTTTTGTAAAGATAAGAGTGGAATAAATCCAATTAAAACTTCCTACGTTGTATACGTGTAATAACTGCCCTTTGCAACTATAAATTCCAACAGGCATATAATATGTATATATATATATATATATATATATATATATCAAAGTGAAGTAATTTTATGAACTAAAAGTTTTAACACCGAAGTAAAACTGAAAACCAAACTTTTGGACCGAAAATGTTTTTAAATAAATGCAATTCGCAAAACTTCTAACCGTTGACGTTTCTCTGCGAGTTTTAGAAAGCTAGACAAATAAAATGTGACTAAAATACTCCATATTATTTATTTCTGTTTCGGGAAAGAGTTTATATAGAGATGACGTCATAAAGTTACGTCTAAACGTGACGTCATAAAAAGTAACTTAAGGAAACCACACCGCTTGTTTATTTGGTTAAAGTTTTTAGATTAGAGAGGCGGTATTATCAACAAAAAAGCTAGATAACAAAAACGTTAATATGTTATCGAAGCTAAGAAACGCCTTTATATTATTTAAGTTACCAAACTTTTTATTTTTGAAGTTGCGATGAGACGCAAGACGCCTTTGAAGTGGGTTAACACATTCCAGAAACGTATCGTAATTCATTTTTCTTTACATTACGTTGCAATAATCGGCAAAATGCAGTGTTGGTGAGGGGGTGACACTGGCTTCCAAACGTTTACCGCGTTCCAACGCGTAAAAGCTCTGTAACAAAACACCTGGGTCGAGCTAAATGTTGCAGACATAACAAAACAGGTTCACACCGGTTCGCACCGCAGCAACCTTGATTTACATGAAGCAGTGTGAAGATACGTAGCATTTCAGCCAGTGACTGAACCGAACACTCGTGGAAGCTACATTGGCGAGAGTCGACCTTTTGTGAATAAAGCGCGCCTTTGTATTCGCTTAACAACCTCTGAATTCGTCAAGCTAAACGCCCTTCATCCAATGGCATCATAAAATAGTACAGGGGCAACATTTGGCAAGTCACGGGCCATTTTTAAGCTTAAAAATGCCTCGGCGGGCCGTAATGCTTTAACGGAATATTTTTGTTTTTACATAGTTTTGCGGTTTTTCAATATAACAACCGTTAACCATGGGCTGAACTATAATTATTTTGCAATTGAAAATGGGTTTAATTACATTTAAGATTAGCGTCCACGCAAAATTGCGTTTGCTTGGTGTAAAACTTGAGTCAGCACAGCGTCGCCATGATCTCAGTGAAAAGATGTCATTAAATATTTCATTAAACGCAATATATGAAATCGTTAATCTAGCATTCTAGTTTGCGGTGTGATTTGAATAGGATCGTTAAACTTTTAATGTTATGTCAAGGTCCGGCCCGCCGACCATGTGTATGAAATAATGTAAATTTTTACAATAAATTATAACTTTTTATCGTTGTAAAGGTTTGAAAACGACGATCTTCTCATAAAGCATAGTCGGCCTTAAGTGTCAAATGTGAACAGCTTTGTCTCACGTAAACCATATTTTATTTTTCCGAATGAAAACGAAAATTAGATAGGAATACCATCACTGGTATAAGTCGAGAATTTCGGCAATTTGTGTTAATTGTTTACTTGCGGGTTATAATCACACGCGGACAATAATAACCACTTCGTATTAAGCCATTAACATTTTCTACTTGGCCGCCAGAAAGTTGAGTTTTGCCCTTTCGGGAATACCCCCATAAAATTCTTGCAAATGAGGAGATTTTAAAACATTGGTTCAAGTTTTTGTTACCTTTAAATATTCATGCTTAATATTCTCCTTCCTTTAAATTAAAATATACAAGCCACATGTTGTTGTTAATGTCTGTGAAGACATCAGGGCTGCGGAGTCGGTTAAAAATAAAACCCGAGCCCCGAGTCTGGCAGCGACACTACAGCCTGTATTCCGCCAATTTACGAAACTAAAATGAGGAACATATTAAGCAATCGACTTATAGGGGTGTCGTATAATTTATTCACTCACAATACATGGTTGAAAATATCCCACCGTATGCTATTCCACCTTTACAATTAACAGTTGGCGGCCATATCAGTTTTAAAATTTGCTACCACGCATGCAACACGGGTAGTTTTACTTGGTCTTATTCGGGTCCAACTCCTACTAAACAAACCAACTCCGTCGAGTCCCGATTCCTAAAACATTCCAAACAACATTGTTTTTCATAAAGAATGCTTATTTTATAAGGAATGCTTTTTTTCAAATTGCTTATTTTATAAAGAATGTTTGTTTTAACTTGGTAATTTTAAATGGTGCAATTTATGAAGTTACTGCAGTATAGTTTTGCTTCCAACAACAGTTTAAATTTCAACCTTGTTAAGTTTTGCAATGAGTTATTCAGGTGTTAATTTGGTAAACTGAGATGCATAATAATCACCATAAAACCGACAGTAGATGTTCGGCTCTCTACCGCCACCGTTACTACGTAGGGGTCACTGGGTGAAACTTTTCCGCGGTTGACTCAAGTTTGCGGCAGCAGGGTTTTGCTGTAGACATTCGATGTTGGAATAACTTGCGACTCGTACCTTTGCTGCCATGTAGCGGATGAATAAAAATAAAGTTTGGCCGCACAAGGCGTGCTTTTGATTTGTTATATAAAAAAAAATATTGTTTGAACCACCTTACAACCTTACGTTTGTTCATGGTTCTTGGCAGCTGACGTCATAATACTACATTGATTGTTCTGCAAATAGAGGACGTTATGTCGTCACAGACATTAACAACTATATTTGAAATGACTTACTTGTACTTAAGTTGCAGTAGATTGCAAAATAATTAACTTGGACTAAAGTTACAGTACTTGGCAATTGATATGACTTAGACAAGGAGGGGGCAATTACTTTGAACCGCGGGCCGCATGAGAAACTTAAAACAATACAGGTTCACACCGGTTCGCACCGCAGCAACCTTTATTTACATGAAGCGCTGTGTAGACTGAAACATACACTCGTAATAGGACTGTTACACTTTACTACAAATAATGATATTACGAGACAAAAATCAGTTCTTCTTTTAACTTAACAAGAGCTTTATAGTCGGGGTTGAAGTCAAGTTTTTGCTGCAGAAGCGCCGAAGCGTTGAGCTGGCAGCTGCAGAACCTTATGTAAGGGTGGACATAACATTTTTAAACTCTTGTAAAGCTATAGAGACGGTTTAGTTATTCAGCGGTCAAATACATATCATCCCATATTTATATCATAGACCTAATTATCCCTCAAAATGTAAACTTTACTTTGGTGGTTGGTTGTCGTAATTTAAGAACCACAAAGCTAAAGGATAGATAATTGAAAAACGTATAAAAGGCCAGTTTTTATGAAATCCCAAAACTATTGGGAGCAGGTTTCTGCTTGTCGATCACTGTTCCGCTTTACTTGTTCTGTTGTACGATTACAAAAAATTACGCGACACATTTAAAAAATTTCTCGAGGCATAGTATAGTGTGTTGTGGATAGGGATGTCCAATAATAACAAATCGGAGCCCATGCCAAGTGGTAGTATCGGTACTCGTTCGATACTTGTTCGACAAAATGTAGATACCATCAGTGGTAAAAGTCGAGAAATTTGACAATTTATGAATAATTAGAAGGTTATAATCACACGCGGACAATAATAACCACTTCGTATTAAGCCATTAACATTTTCTACTTGGCCGCCAGAAAGTTGAGTTTTGCCCTTTCGGGAATAACTTGATTCTTGCAAAAGTATGTAGATTTTTAAATGTTTTTGTTACATTTAAATTCATACTTTATATTCTCCTTCCTTTAAATTAAAATATACAACCCACATGTTGTTGTTAATGTCTGTGAAGACATCAGGGCTGCGGAGTCGGTTAAAAATAAAACCCGAGTCCCGAGTCCGGCTGCGACACTACAGCCTGTATTCCGCCAATTTACGAAACTAAAATGAGGAACATATCAACGCTCCACTTATAGGGGTCATATAGTTCATTTTGTCACAATACATGTTTGGAAATTTTCCCCATATGATATTCCACCTTTACAATTTACGGTTGGTGGCCAATTTTGTAATGTAAAATATTCCACCATATTCTATTACACCTTTCACAGTTTGCGGCCATACTTTCGAAATTTGATACTGCGCATGCGCACATCAGTTCGGGATTCGGGTAGTTTTACGTAGTATTACTCGTGTCCGACTCCAGCTTAACAAACCAACTCCGTCGAGTCCCGATTTCTACTCTGCCTCCGCAGGAAGACATGACGTCCTCTATTTGCGGAACAATCAATGTAGTATTATGACGTCAGCTGCCAAGATCCATGAACAAACGTATGGTTGAAAGGGGGTTAAAACAACCTTTTTTTAAATAACCAATCAAAAACACGCCTTGTGCGGCCAAGCTTTATTTTTATTCATCCGCTACATGGCAGCAAAGGTACGAGTCACAAGTTGTTCCAACATCGGATGTCTACAGCAAAACCCTGCTGCCGCAAACTTGAGTCAACCGCGGAAAAGTTTCACCCATTGACCCCTACGTGATGAATGGTGGCGGTAGAGAGCCGAACATCTATTGTCGGTTTTGGTGATTAGGATTATTATGTGTTTCAGTTTACCAAATCAACACCTAAATAACTCATTGCGAAACTTTAACAAGGTTGGAATACAAACTGTTGTGGTATGCACATTATAAATTGCACCATTTGAAATTATTAAGTAAAAACAAACATTCTTTATAAAATAAGCATTTTTTATGAAAAAAACAATGTTGTTTCGGAATATTTTGACTGGTATATTAATCATTATAAAATATATGAGAGTAATAACATATAGTTTGACACTCTAGTCGTAAACGAGATAGAAAAGCGTATTCTATTGCAAACCTCTGTTGTTGAACGCCGCAACGAAAGTACAATAACAACTGTGCTTTGTATATAACATGCCCGACTGTATTTCAGGGAAGCACTTTGCTATGGTGAATGTTACATCCAGACAGCTGTCGCGCTTTGTCTTAATTCAACCGTTCGGAAATAGATTCGTCCAAAGTTTCTTTCAGCAATCGAAATATTGTGCTTGTTGTCCTTTCTTTGCTTTCTAAACATTAACTAAACTTTTGGTGATACAATTTTATTTCGTTTTAGGCAATTTGTAGAAACTGCAGCGAAGTAAGAAAGTTACAATATGGAAAATCAAATAAAAATAAAAATAATTTGAACTACCACATGCGCTGAACACGTGATCAATCCGTCACACCTCGTCATAAATTCTTTTCAAATTAAACAAAAAAAACTTTTTTATCTGGATTTGTTTTGATCCCGATTGATACAAAAGGTTCTGCGACAGACAATTTGTGCCAAGCTAATTTTTCATAATTAAAGTTAATTTCGTATAATGTAGAAGTAAAACCCATATGGGTCATTTACATAATATTCACCATTTTTATGATTCATTTGTAATGATTGTAATATATTTCGGGTTTTGACAATTTCAACTTTAACTTTAATTTACTTAGAGCGGCACACGGGTTTTATAAAATCGCTGATAAGCAACATTTACTTGTTTTCCTGAACAAGGACTTTAGCTGCGTTTTATCTCAAGTCAAACACAGTGACTCATTTCACTTCAACTTCACGTCGCAAAATTAAACAAGGTTTGAAAGATAATTTAAATACAAGTTTGCATCACAAGGTTCAAGCCCGCTTACTGGCGCTATAAACAAATAAAGTTGAAGGACAGAGGGTCACAATGAACTTTTATCTAACTTTGCTAGAATGAATTAATGCTGATTTTTTTCAACAAACTCCATCCACAATAATTAGCGAAACGGTTATTCAAATTTGCACATACACGATTTTTAGGAATAAACCATCAATTTAGAAAAACACAAGCCTATACCTTACTAAAAAGTTCGTTCATGCGGATGAGAATCTACTGATATTCCAAACAGCACCACAACAGTTCCAGTCAGCATTTTAACGATTAACACCGCAAAGTTAGCTGACGGAAAAAAGTGAAAAAAACATGACATAAACGCCTTTTTTGTGTTGTTAGTTTGAGTAAGGCGTGTAATGTGGCACACGCATATATAAGAATTTAAAACTTTAGCCTTGTCTTTCTTGATTTTGCCTTAGTTTGAAGCATTCGGAACTGATATTACCGCACACAGTAAAGGCAAAACAGCTTATGGTGGGTAATTCCCACTAATGTATTGATGGTTGATGAACTATATGACGCCCCTCTAAGTGGATTGCGGAATATTTACTGCATTTAGTTGCGTTAATTGGCGAAATACAGGCTGTAAATATTTATTTTTTGACCGGAGTCGGACTCGGGTTTATTTTAACCGACTCGCAGCCCTGGTTTAAAGTTGTGGGGGTGGGTCCGATTAATGAGTCTTCATTTATATAATTGCCAAGATGAATCGACCACACTCCTACAAGATTTGAGATGGCCTGTCTTCGTGAGGCCATTCAGGTCCAATTCTTTCCTTTAGTTCAGATACATGAACAGTCAATTTTTGCTGTCTTCAGTCAAAGCTGTAAAAGCCTCTATCTGGTTCAGTCATAAAAGCACTCAAGTTTGCTGTCTGAGTAGAAGCTATAAAAGCCATTTTATATTGATTGAACACGCTATTTATAGACGAGAATCAGTTAAGAAAATTTCTGCGATAAAGAAAGATTTACGTCATTAATTCTTATAATACTTAACAAAATATCACGTGATAACAAGGCGTGGTCTAAACCTTTTTCACACTTATTTCTGACGCGAAACATACAAATTTTACGTCAAAATGCGATTGCGAAACAGCCTCTGACTCCAGTTAAATGTCAACAGTTTGAAAATCACACAACCGGGGAAACCGACTAATGTTCAGACCGCGGTGTTTTGAAACATATACAAAAAAACGGATGTAAATACCTTGACGCATAAAAATTGGTGTCAGCAATTTGAATTTTTGCAAATTCGCTGCAAATATAGCAAACATTACAATGTGGTTGCAAGAAATCTACGTAACGGAATTTTACCGAAAACTTTCCGCTTATCGTTTGCACATTGGCTGCAAGGAGTAACGCAAACATTACAATGTGGTTGCAAAGAATTTAGGCCATAGATTTTTACGGAAAATTTTCCGTTACGACACATCGATTAAAAACAAAAATTCTCTGTGTAAACACAATATGACAAAATGGCTTCTACAAAGTGTACAAGATCTCAATTGACATAGAACGAAAACACGCATATGTTACACTACGAACACAAAATAAAACCTAAAAAGCAACAATACCTGAAGCAGAAAAGATCTATAAACCATAGCTCTAAGACCAACGACATAATACAGCCAAATACGCAATAATTTCCAGTACAGCATAAGATCAAAACCGTCTGAATAAGACGCAGATCTGTCAGAATACTAAATTCATCGGAATAAGGCCTAAATGGCCAATATAACGCACGAAACTGTAGGGAGAGGGTAGGCGATCGTGGGCCGTAGGTCTGGCATTGGCCGTTTTGGTGTCGACGTTTGGGCGCCGCTGTTTTGGCACCGAATTATTTGCCCCTGTTTGGGGTTATTGGTGGGTAATGGGTGGGGTTAGAATTGGGTTAGAGTTTAGATTATAAGGAGAATTAGTGATGTAGGGGTGGGGTTGGTGTTAGTTAAAATGTTGTTTAGGGCTTTAGGTCTCATTCCGACGGACTTAGGACTTATTACGTTACTACGATTATATAATAGCCCTATTTTGGTGTTATTCCGAACTGTGTTTTATTCTGACGTTGATATTGTTCTTATTTCGGTCTTATGGCTGGAGTTCGTTACAATTAATGCGTGTTAGATCTATCACGGTATTTGTAAACGCTCAGAAACAGAAAGGCAATTTTGATCACTACCGGAAAACAGTTTGGTAAAAGGTAAATTTGCAGACGATGTGCAGGTGTTTTTTGCGAGTGTTATTTCGTCTGGGCGAGTGCTGATTGAAATTTAATATTAACCCTGGGTTATTGTGCGGCAGTCAAACTCAACCCAACCTGTTCAGTTGACGCTATATACTTGAATGGGTTGAGGTTTTTGTGTTACATTAAACCAGCCCGACGTTATTTAAATGACACCATGTTTGGCTGTGTTGTTGTATAGTAGCCAAGCACAAGACGTGACATAACGTTGTGAGTTTCGATGTTTTTAAAATAAATTCACAAGTTGATGTTCGAGTAGATCCGTTGTTGTGTTGTTGGTGCGATTATGAATTAGGTTAAATAAAAAATGTTTAAGTTAAAAACTGAAGCAAGTTGTAAGTCAGCAAGGTGTGTATCTAACAAGAACTCGTGATGTTAGCTGTTAGAGTTTTAGTTCCGCATTCAGCAAACCGTACTTGGTTGGAGTGACCTTAATGAGGCTGGTATTGCGTATTTCCGCATTAACGAGCTCGGCTCATATCAACGGAGGTGGGAACTTTTAGTTTCTTTGTTTCTTTGCCCTACTAAATAAGAAAGTTTTATCACAAAGTTCAAGCCCTCTTACTGGCGCTAAGAACAAATGAAGTCAAAGGACAGAGGGACACTTGTATAGGCCTAATATTGACTATTTTTTAAGTCCCTTTTGTAATGATTGCAATATATTTTGGATTTTGGCGATTTCAGCTCTAAACTTAAATCACGTGCAGCGGCACACGGGTTTCATAAAGTTGCTGATAAGTCAACATTCACTTGTTTTCCGAACGAGGACTTTAGCTGCGTTTTTATCGCAAGTCAAACACAGTCGCCCACTTCACTTCAACTTCACGTCGCAACAAATAAAGTCAAAGGACAGACGGTCACATCGAACTTATAATTAGCGAACAGTTAAATTATTTCAATTTAAACATCCTCAATTTTTTAAGAATAACCCATATTGACAAAAACACAAGCTAAATTTACTAAAAATTTCGTTCATGAGTTGCTTACTGTAAAGGGGATCTGCTGATATTCCGAACATACTAGCAGCAAATACGACTCAAATCTAATGTTGTTTGAACAACAAGACGGTAAACTTGAATTGTTTACTTTCAACCTATTACTTTCTGTTTTTAGCTGCGAGCTAAACTTTTAAAAATTGAGCGGAAAATTTAATTGCCCCCCTCCTGCTCACATTAATTTTTTCTTTGGGTTTGCTTTAAACGACAAAACAAAGACGCCATTTTGTTTTCAAGGACGAGTTGTAAAACATTTTTTTAATTTGTGGCAATTTTTTTTCCCATTTATTGGTGAATAAGATAATATTTAGCCCATGTTTGAATACCCATGTGTATCAATTGTGCTTGCGAGTAATATGGCGTTGTCAAAATGCATAAATCTGCTTCGTGTATCTTGTGGCACATTAAGATATGCGCCATCTTATTTCGGGTCTGTTGGATTTTAAATGTATACCTTAACAAGATGCAGTTTTAATAGAGTTTAACATGGATTTATACAAGTGTGGTAGAATCACGGGTTTCATCAAGTCCAACGTTCAGTTGTTTTTCCCAACATAACATGTTGGCCTCTCATTGCAACATCGCGCGTTATCGCAAGTCAAACAAAGGTGTGACTTAAACAGCCAATCACAAAGCACAACGAAACATGTTTGAGAGCTGATTTAAATACAAGTCTTTGTCAAAAGGCCGAAGTTTGTTTTGTGGCTTTCGAAGCAAAAAATGTCAATTAACTTATAACCTTAATTCAACCTTGCTGGAAAAGATAAAATATGTTTCGTTCTGCATCAGCTAAAAACATATTTTTATAAATGGGTTAATATATCAAAGTTGAATAGCGATAAATAACGATTATGAGTTCATAGGTTGTTAACTGCAAAAGTTGTAAATAAAAGGTTGTTGCAATTTGTTAGATCGAGTAAGATGTGTCATGGGGCACATGTATGTATAAGAATTAAAAACTTTGGTGTTATCTTTTTGATTTTGCCTCAATTTGAAATGTAAAAGATCTCAATTGACATAAAAAGGTTTAAACAAAAAAACACGTCTATGCTACGTCAGTGGATCACCACCTATTTTGGCTTGCGGCACCCTTGCTTAGCTGTAACGTTGCAATAAACGAGATTGAAACAGCACATTAACTGAACAACAAGGTTTAAAAACCTTTTCAATTTTAGGCACTTTTATCGTTCACAAAAAGAATATGTATTGAGAAACTTACCAAAAGAGCAAAAGTTGAAAAGAATTTGAAATGTTTCTTCCTTAAGCGGTAAAAAACGTAGAGTTCCGCGGCATGTCGGTTGAGAACCACTTACCTAACGTATTAGATCTATCACGGCATTTGTAAACGTTAAGAATTAGAAAGGCAGGTTTAATCATTGTTGAGGAAACATTCGGTAGAAGGAAAATTCGCAGACGGTGTACAGACATTTTGACGAGTGTTACTACGTCTGGGCAAGTGCTTTTAAAATTTAATATTAACCCTGGGTTATTGTGCAGCAGTCAAACACAACTCGACCGGTTCAGTTGACGCTATACTTGAATGGGTTCAAGGTTTAGCCTTTTTTGTCTAGTTTACAATAAATCTCGCAATTAGACAATATATTTACTTTGAACTGCCGTTCAAGTTTGTTTAGTTTCGATCTAGTGGAGTTGGAATATATCATATTACACTTTTACGGTGAACAACTATCCCAAAAAGTAGCAAAGCGTTCTTCCCAGCCCCCCTGGTTCTGAACCTTATAAGTGTTAGGAAAACCGTAGTGTAAACTTAAGAATTTTAATGATCAACAAAAATTTAAACATGTTTGCCGTTAACTGATTACTTTTTTTGATTAAATTATCTTACTGTCCCGCGGGCCGCATATAATAATGCTGAGGGCCAACATGGTCCCGCCGGATCGAGAGTTAGCGATTTATGGTTAGGCTGTTGATAAATAAGTGATTTTGAAGGGCGGACCAGTTTTGGCCTAACCGGACCTGTTTTAGCGGCTGTCCCAACGCCAAAAATGATCCGACCGGAACAGTTTGGGCCAGGGACCAAATTTCACGTTACAGTCCCTCTTGCCCGAAAACTGAGTATTTTAACTACAGTAAACTACCGGTAAAGTCCGCAAATTGCATCTTATAGGCTTGTGCGGATTAAACGTTTTTAAACTCTTAATTGTTAGTCATAATCATTAGTGCGTGTTTATACGTATTTAAAATTATAATTCACATTGTGCTAATGGATATTTTAACACGTCTTAAAGATTTCTGCCATACTTGACAGTGTTAAATGCAATTCACTGTGTGATACTTCGCTTCTTCAATACGTATAGCCTACTAAAAAGGCGAGGAAAAGATTAATTACCAAGCGCCAGATTTACAAAAGCAAAGGTTAAAATAAGCAACATAATATAATACTGTAATTATTGTTTTGGGTATTTGAAACTTTTAAAGCGGACAGACGTTAAATTTGTAATAAATAATATTAGAGGTTCTCATTAAATCATATAATGCGTGAAGTTAAGGTCCTACGCTAGTAAATTGAGTTCACCCTAGTATAAGCAAAGTCTTACAAATTACGATGTAAATGAAGAAGCTATCTGGAAGATTTAAGCATCTGTTTGTTGATTTTCTGGGCTAACAGATATGCTGTATTTTTAAGTTGATAACATTTCGCCGAGCAAGGGTTCCGGTTCCATCTTCATTGGCGATTTTAAAAGCAAATAAGATTGCTGAACAGTTCTCCATATCAAGGTACAAAAAAGTGAAAAAAAAATATTTTTGATAAACTTGAATCCCGATTTTTTGAGAATTATTTGCGGACTTAACTAGGATGCGGACTTCGAGAGATTACTCTATGGGAAACTTTTCTAAATATGCTTCTGACATGTCTTTCCTAATTGTGATAAAATCACTCTGGCGCTAAGGCGTCGTGCGTCAACAATGTCTATAAGCGCTTTTATTACTTGGTGTACTTTTGCTTGCAATGGGTTGGTTTAATGATGGTCAGTATGGCTTTAAAATGGCCAAATTGAAAACAAAAGTAAAATTTTTGGCAATTTAAAGCATATAAAGCATTTTTTCACGATGCACGTGATTCTTTTTGGTCTTTTTTATATAAACAAATACGTTACGTTTTGACGTTACTTTATGTCGCACGCAACTGATATAAGATTAGCAGTGTTGTAAATAAGTCATCCTGAAGTGACTTAAGTCCCAGTCAATCACTTGAAAAATAACTTAAGTCCAAGTCAAGTCATTATGAGAGCTGCTCAATTTCAATTCATGTCATTGACATAACAGTAAACTTTTAAACCATTAAAATTGATAAACTCGTTCAAAGATGTGCAACAACTCAACTAAAAGATAACACCGACGAAATATACAGAAATGAAAATGTTAAATGTGCAAGCTTGGGATAAATTTTGATAAAAAAAAAACTCGAGATAAATTTTTGTTATTTTTTATTCTTTTGTTTTTAAAACACAAATGTAATCCAAGGACCAGGCCAGGTCATTTGTCTAAAAGACTTAAGTCAAGTCAAGTTATTTGAAACAATACTGAAGATTAGCGATAACAGATAATTTGTAACAGGTTGAGGATACCTTAGTGGAACTTTCACGAAGCAGCAAGGATTTGTTCAAATATAACTGTTTTTATACATTAGCATATAAATCTTTACTATTTTTACATAAACTGGAAATCTGTATGTGGAAAATTTTGATTCAATATTGATATCAACAATTTTGTTATATTTTTATGATGTTATATAACTCAACCACCCACAATACTTGGTTGAAATATTTAAATCTACCATATGCTATTCAACCTTTACATCTTTGGTAAACAGCGCCAAATTTTGATGTGTGTAGTTCTACATTCAGGGTTTCGTTCACACCTGAGTTTAAAAATTAATCACGGATAAAAATGTGTAAATTTAAAAAAAATCAGGTCTGCAATTTTTTAATTTATGTGTGCTCAAATTTCACATTAAAATTAGGAAAAGTCAATTACTTGGACACCAAAGTAGTTCAAGTCAAAGTATTAATACTAATGGTGCAAGCGTAAAATAGAGTTACGGTCAATTAAGCAAAACAGCCATTAGTCGCAAAAAAAATTTCTCAAAAAATGTGCGAATTATAACCAAACATAAAATTAGAAAAACAAAAATATCTCAAACTTTTGCGTACATAGAAAATTATAAGACACACAAATGTCATTATTGTGGTCACGTTTGTTTACTTTTTGCTACATTATAGTACCATGAATTAATCAATGTGATTTAATATATTGTTACTTGAAATGTTCGAATTACAAAACAATTGTTTTTTAAAAAAATCTCTTTTACTTTTATTTGCTTTTAAATGAGTCTTTATTTAATTATTAAATCTGTTCCAACTTGTTAAATAAACTTCTAATATAAGAGTAAAATAAGAGTTTTTATGAATTTTTGTGCCTTGCAAACTGCAATTTTATGCTATGTGATTGTGTTACTTTTCGCGGGCGCGTCGGCGAAGTGGTTAGCGCTACTGACCAGCAATCCTCAGATCGGGGGCTCAATTCCCGGCTAAGCACTGTACGCGCGGTGCTTGTGGGCCGAGCACCTGAAAACCGTAGCCCGAAGATCAGGCAGAGAGTGCGAGTCCCGATCAAGTTAATATTCTCTGCAACAGCGCGTCTACGAGCTACTTTACAGACTTGTATGCATGCTAGTGCAATGTATGGTGATGCGTGCATTGTATTGTGATGTATATGGCGCACTCGAATATGTGTTACTTTTGACATTGTTTTCCACCAGTATGAACTTTTTTGTTTCTTTATAAAGCTTGTTGTTTTTTATTTTTTTAACCATCAGCTGTCTTGGTCCATCAACCTGAAAGAATAGCTATGTCTACAGCAAGGTGAGAAATATTGCTTTCTAAAATCAACATTTGCTTTCTGGAGTTGTTTAGTTTTATAAAAATATGTAATAAGACAACTGTAAAATATGTTTAATCTATTGACTCTCTTTATTTTTTTACCAAGGTTATATTTACTTTAAAAGTGCATTTTTATGTTTCAAGTGTTGCTTTAAGTGAGGCTGAAAAAAATATTGTTGATGTTTTAACGAAAGAACAACGAAAAGTCCCTTATCGCAAGTGGTCTGAATATTTGCGCAAACTTGGTTTTCACGATTTGGAAATTGACAAATACAGAGATAATGGTGATTTTAGTGGTTTGGCTTGCTATTGGTGCAAGCATGTAGGTAAGGTGTGTTTAAAAGTGTTAACATTACTGTATATAAATGATTTTGTCTATTTATGTGTTTTATTTCATTCAAATTTCCTGTAACATGAATATTCCACTGGCTTGGTAAAATGTTTTTGTTTATTATTATTTTATATTCTTACATTTTGTTTAAAATATTTTTTATTCGTTTTAAAACCTGTAATAAAAACATTGCTTTAAAAGTTAAAATAGCAACAACATTACATAGCATTTTTGGTTTGAACCCCACTTCCAAAAAAAGACCTTTGGGCCATCCACAAATGTTTCTAAGAATCAAGCATTTGCAAACTTGTAACCGGAACATAGCAATAAATGTTTAAAAAATCTCTGCATCCACCCATAACAAGTACGCATTTGCATTTAAGACATTGTGTTGGAAATGTTTTAATTTTTATTACTGTTGGCAAAAGTTTACGGTAGGCAATATTTTAGTCTGAAAACTTTTTATGTTAAAAAAGATAAAAAAACTTGTTTTATGCCGGTTCAGTGGAAGCTTGTCGGATCAGAAAGTAATCTTGATAAACATGTAATTGTTTGATATAGTATATTTTGTTTTAACAGTTTTTTAAACAGGTATCCATGGGAATATGTTTAGATTGTTGCATAGCTGAATAGCTTAATGAGTTGATCCCTAGTTACCTATAAAATGTGCAAAATTGTGTTTTTCCTAAAAAAAACTAGATAAGATGCGAACAGAAAAAGTTGAGAACCACTGATCAAAAATCTGCCACTCTATGCAAAAGCCTGCCATATCTTTAAAAATAAGATTGACCAAAAACAGGTCAACATGGTAAATAAGCAGTCATTTTATTCATTTTTGTCTCATATATGTTCAGGTCCCAACACTGACAGTAAAATCTTCAGGTCCATCAGGAAAGAAGTATTAGGACAAGAAGTTTCCTCAGAAAATTTGTTTGCTTCAATCAAGTTCACCAAACTTCGAAAACGTAAGACGTCGTAGTATTGTGTTATTTGTAGAATTAATAAATCAGTAAAATAATAATTAAGTAATATGAAATCCCTTAGGTAGAAACCGTGCCCTGTTTGTATATGAGCTCATTCGCAGCTATGACATAGCAAATTGGACAGAATTGGTGCGCAAGAAATTGGGCAAAGGAGACAAGTTACCGGATTATGCATACGATTACAAAAATGACATTGAGGAACAGAAATACAGAGTGTGTATTTGCTGGTTTGACGAAAACAATTTTAGTAAGTACATTTTCCTCGTTCACATTT
This sequence comes from Ascidiella aspersa, assembly GCF_963924565.1. Lineage (NCBI taxonomy): Eukaryota > Metazoa > Chordata > Ascidiacea > Phlebobranchia > Ascidiidae > Ascidiella > Ascidiella aspersa. Next base: position 31,017,530 of record NC_139452.1, on the reverse strand, counting down.
ATTTTGTTTCTTGAATTGGATTAGAACTGTTACTTAAACGTTTGTTGTTTATTAATAGAAACAACTCATTCTGCTGTGAAAGAATTACAGAAAAGGGGAGTACCAATAATACCCAAAGGTATATCCAAGAATTTTATTGACATTCAGATTTTCGTTAAAACATGTTTTACTTCTAGAAACTACTATGGAACCCTGGTGTACTGATTCAGAACAAGAAAGTGAAAGTACTGAAGGTATTAGTTTAATGTTTTATGTATTTTAATGTGCACAGAAAAGCTCCTTCTCAAGCGAGGGGTCTCAACCTTAAACAGAAAGAAAGTAAATTACTCTATGAGAGAAAAATGACTCGATTTATTTGGAGTATTGCGCTCGCTTGAGATGCCATTTTGCTTGAAAGTTTGTTTTAAGCAATTATTCATTTTAAAAAAGTGCGGGGCCAATGGGTAATTAACTGAGCGCCAGTTTCGCATGATGTTATGACTTTGGCTGGTTGCATAACCGGCCAACACTGATTTTGAGGCTTCACATTTGTGTTCCTTTCTTCTATAGTTAAATGAACGCTTGTTTTGCAGATATACACAGCTGAACATTCAGCACAGGGTAGGCAATACACAGCTGCCTTTGTGTTGACTATTTTGACTGGGTCCTTGGGTCACGAAAGAAGCCTACCCTGAGTGTGGTATGGGATTATGGCTACCGACATTCCAAAATTCTGTAACAAACGCTGAATAACCTCAGATAAATGTTGTAGGGTATGACCACTAGACCATCCGTTCGTCGGGTAGAAGGCTTATGCCAGAATTCTGTAAGCATCCATTTACCAGTGTCATCTCCGTTTCTGTTTTATTTTTAGAAAATCAGGCGGAATTAAGCATCGACAAACACAAAAGATTCAAACCATCATCTAATGAAAACAAGACTGCCCACATTTCTGTGTCAGAAGTTTGTTATCATTGCAATCAGTATTTTTAATTTTTGGCAAAAAATTGTTCAAAATAATGTAGTACCACCGTGCCTGGTTAATATTAAAGCCCCATCTATGCTATCTACAATGTAAGCTGTTTTTTTAACTTATCACATATTCACAATCAAAAGTGTTTTGAGAAGCATATTTTTTCACTGGTATTAATATACCACAAAATTACCCACATTTAAAAAATAATAAATTGCATGGGCAAATTGAAATTTTACAACATATATTTTTGTTTTTAGTACTTACACGTTGGATGGGGATGACATTAAAAGTGCTAAAATACTTTTTCCTCAACAATATAGCATCTCACAAGTTGATTCAATCTTAAAATTCAAACACTCAAATATTGTTCGCTCCTATGGTATCTCGTTTACGGTAAGTTACCTTTTCACATTATTGAATCCAAATATTGCTTTTTATCTAAATTTTTATATAGTTTTTCATATTTTATATTTCTCTTGGTGGTATAATAATGAAAGCATGGACGATAGGGTTGGGTGCTTAGGGCAGTGCTTTCAGCCGGGTGTACCATAATTTTCAAAGGGTGTACAACTTTTTGACTTTGTGGCTATTCGGCATAAACGAAGCTAAAGTAAGCACCTGCAGTGTTTGGTGTTTACGTTTAAGCTTTTACGGCACAAAATAGTAACTTAACAACATCTTATGACATCATAACAATCGCTGTTTTATGACGTCATAAAATAGTGACGAATATGACGTCATAAAATAGTGACAAATATGACGTCATAAAACAGCGATTGTTATGACGTCATAAATAATAAAAAGAGCATCAGAAACAACCAATTAACGTCCAGCAAACGCAAACTTTTAGACGCAAAATGCTAAAGTGTATCGCTGTTAACATCAGACGAAAAAATCCCCCCCCCCCCTCTTTTTGGATTTCTGGATACGCCCCTGCACTGGGGTGTATAAGTTTTGCCTAAACGTGAAAAGGGTGTACCATTCCGAAAAAGGTTGACAAGCACTGGCTTATGGTACTGAGAGCGCTCCTTAATAACAATAAATCTTCTTGTAAATTCCCACTTTTTCTAGCGCCAAGGGGTTTGCTAAGCAGCCAACCACTAAGAGTCATATCTGTCACTTTGTTAAAAGCACCTTGGGACCTAGGAGGTTTTGTCCTAACATATCTTTACCATTACAACTCAAGCAATGAAAAAGCCGAAGGCTTTCGCCATTTCAACCAGCCAGCAGAAGCCGTTCTGTACATTTAATTCCAATACTCCGTTCTACATAAAACCAACAAATTTAATACCCGGCCTTGCCCAGGTTACCTAGAGTATTTACCAGTTCAGTTTTATGTCCTTAACCGAAAAGTGTGAGGTAAGCATTCTATGAGCTCGGGCCAGTAGATCTAATGCTCGACTTAAAGGCGGACAAATGAAGGTTTTATTTGACCCGGCTTAAAGTGATCCAGACTTGGTCTATTATTATATGGGCCGGAAATATCTTTTTTTTTAGTGCTTTAAAAATAAACCTAAAATAGTGTTTTTTTCCGTTTTAACGGAAATCAATAAACAAATAAAAAGAATAAATAAAAACTATTTATACAATACGGCAAATTTATTTTTGGAACATTTTACAAATACTTTGCCATATGTGAATTTATTGTCGCTTCATTTACATGGCTTTCGTCGACTGTGTCACCAGATTGTACCATAAGGGAAAAAACTCGTTTTCACGAAGGTAAAGATTTTTAGCGTAAAATCCCAGTTTGTCTCTCACTCTAAGAATGAGATTTTTGTGTGAGGCGGCAAAAATAAAAATAAATAAAAAAGGGAATACTTTGATTGCAAATTAATTGTGCATAGACTTAATTCCTTGGCAAACTACCCCTTTCACATCTAAGCCACAAGATAAATGAGGGAAATTTAGTGCTTTTGACTTGAAACAAACTTTTATATATTTTGGGAAAGGTCTGTATATTCAATCATTGGTATTTTGGTATAGAACAGAAAAATGTTGTTTAAAAGTGTTAGTCAAAGTATAGCAAAATATATAATATCAAAAATATAGGCGCGGCTCTAGAATCCTATCACATTTGCGTCTGTGGCTTTCTATTTCTAACGTTAATTTGGGTTTGGGTGGGTCAAGTATTATTATTATATTTATGCCTTCCTTACAATTTCAACTTTGATAACTCGGTTTGTTTTCATTAAAATTAAAAAAATGTTTTTACAAAGCTGGAACTAATCAGATATAAAAATAAGCATTGGCATATGATGTATTTCTATTAGGATTTCTGAAATTCGAACTATTTTTGTGAACTGATAGGACTAAAATATTAAAGAAGTTTGATGCCCTCTTGCTAATTCTACCTGGTTGGATTTCGAATAATTGGTTTTAAGTATTTTTTTTTGTAACCATGAAAGTGTTTCTGTATTAAGGTTCCATGTCGGATGTTTTTGAATAAAAAAACATATTTCTTATTTTTAAGGAGCAAGAAAAACGAAAACTCAATGAAGATGATTTTAATAACCGTTTTTTACTGAAGGGAGAGCCATTTTATAACAATCAATTATTTGTAAATGTTTATATGTAAGTTTGTTTAATTTCTACTATAATATAAAACGTATTAATGTGAAAAATATTTAAAAAAATGAAAATTCTGTTTAATAAAAGTTATATCAGCAAAAAATCTTTTTAATATAACAAATTACCATTGATGTGTTCAATCTACAATGAGTAGCAAATAACAAACCAGTAAGTGAGTATAATTTAAACCACTGCCTTTAATTATATTCCCATGTTTTATCTACTAAAAACGATTAAAAAAAGTATGTAAAGCATTTTTGCTAAGTACTACTGACATAATAGGAGTTTAATACCACAATCAAAATTGATTTCAGCATCTACAAGAAAAGTGATGAAACAAAGAAACCACTTTGTGCAAAAATAATTAACAAAAATATTTGTGAGCACATTAATGAAAAAAGGTTGTTGTTAGATTTAAAGGATTCAAACGTTGTTCATTATTATGGCCTTTGGTCAATGGTGAGTATTAATTATTTTGATTTACATGCAAAAAGTTATAAAACGAATACTTCAGGGTAGCTTTTTTCAGGATATTTATTAACAACATTTAGGTGATTTATTTTAGATTTGAATCTTGAAACAAGAAAAAATAGTTTTAGCAAATTTTCTGCAAACATCAATAGTTTCAAGGAAATTGTTTACTGTGTTCCAGGATTCCGATCAATCTTATGCCTTGGTGATGGAACTTTGTTGGACAACAGTTGAAGATGTATGTATTAAAATATAGAAAAAAATAAACTTTTACCTTTGGCTTTTTTCAATGTTTAATATTCAATTATCCGAAGCCATTAACAACAATGCATTTTTTGTGTTAGTACCTAAAAAAACCCAAAAACTGGATTGATATTGAAAACGGTGAAAAGGTAACTGATGGAACTGACATTCGGGATATTTTGCCCATTTCCCATTTGGAAATTTTGAAACAATCAACATTAGGATTACAATATCTGCACTCCCATGACATTAGTAAGTATTTTTTTTGTTATTTTATTGCATATGGACCATTTATACAGTTTGTTGTATTATTTTAATTTAAGCAACAACTATTTTTAACAAATTGTTTTAGTTCACAGAAACATAAAGCCAAGCAACTTTTTTGTTACAAAGAAAGCTGGGAAAGCTATTGTAAAAATAGGCGACTTCGGAATTAGTCTAAAAAGAAAGAATAAAAAAACATCCAGTGCAAAAATAACTGTTTGTGGTACAGCAATGTATATACCCCCTGAAGGTTTTGAAATAGATGAAAATATGGATTATTTGAAAAAAATTATTGTAGGTATTTTGATGATTTTTGTATATCTTCATTCCATAATAAAAATTTGTTTTTCTTTTTTAGACTTTATCCTACGACATATTCAGTTTTGGAATAATGTGGTACTTTGTATTAACCAATGGACAAGGTCAATGTAAAGCATCGTAATCCACCAACACTGAAGTTAAAAGGTAAATGACTTTGGGATTAAATACTATACATTGGTGACGTGGCATCACAGTTTAGTTTAAATACCAAAGATCTAGTTATTGGAATAAGAAATGGGATAATTGAAATTTACAAGCGAAAAAAAACAACAAGTCCTGTTCAATAATACATTTGTCTAAAACAGAGATAAACAACTATATAATGCAAACCGAAGTTTGAGTTGAACTTAATGCGATAAAGTAGGCCTTGGTGGTTAATTCTGCAAGCTCGTGTACCCCGCATATTGCTCAACCTAAATGACAATTTCAAAATGCACTCCAAATCTTTTCTTCATTTTCTAATTGTTTTTGACTTACTCGTAAGGCCCGAACCATCTGCTTCGACAAGCATAAACCAATTAATAATGCAATGTCAAGTACTTCAGCCCAAAACAGCAACAAAAAAATCAAAGCCTAACCTAAAGGTTACCGGTCCACTATACCAATGCATCCACTAAATCACGGACTGCTTGAAGTTAATTTTAAATATTATTAATTACCATGCTTATGTTTTGCTATTATTATATGATAGATAATCATAACACCAAAGCTATTAAATCTTAACCAAAACATAGTTTTTAATTGATTTTTGTCAGATTTAAAGGTCGACCTGAATCCGACGCAGCAAAACGCAGTCCTCGAGATTATCAAGAAAATGCTTTGCTTCGAGCCAAGTGGCCGATGTACAGCAGCCTATATAGCTGAATCTAAAGACATCTGGGGCGACTGACAGGTTGGTATGTTTAAACCTTTGAAGAATTCTCGACAAGCTTTTTTTTTTTTTAAATCTCATACAATTTGTCTTTTTTTTATTGTGCCACCCGGTTACTTATATTTACACGGTATGCTTTGCGAGTATGTATGTGCCATCGTAGACCACTCACCTATTTGTCACGGAAGATGTCAAGTTGATTCGCAAACTGCAGATTTAGTGGGTTAATTTTAGCACCTATTGAGAAGCTACACGTTTGGGCTAAACGCCAGCCCACGTATCAAGCGACAAATTGCGCTTTTTGTGAGTAAAACCCAAAATTACCACCGGTTTCACAACTCATTGTAAACAAAATTAAAAGTATTTTGGAATGTTTTGTGTAAATATAATTTAATTTAACGTTTATATGATAATCAGGTACGTCTGTGTCGGAACACCACGCAGTTGATTAAGAAGGTCTCCATGCCTTCCAATCATCAACTATTTCTAGAGGACAACAACTATACCTATGTATTTTTGAGTTGTATTTTTTAATATTATTGTAAGCGCTTATTTAAAATGTGTTCTATAGACTTTCTGTCTTTGTTGAGGTGTATAAGCCAGCAAACAAAATTAAAATGTTGCGTTGTTTTTCACTGATTTTTATCAACGAAGTTCAAAGAAATCTTGTCATTATGCACTTACTGCCTTCTCTTGTAGTAATGCGTGTCTTTACCAGCAGTAAATGCATTGTCCAAATCTCCTCCTTTTCGCGCTTTCTTGTTTGCTTTTAAGAGTTCTTCTACTTTTACGTCTCTTCGGAATTAAGGTAAAAACTGTTAAATATGACCGTTGAAAATTTGCATGATAAAACAATTAAATGTATTAACGAATTTGTGTGGAGGGCGTAACATATTCGCGCGTAGAAAGACAATAAAAGCTGGTTTAATAAGCCACACATTCTAAACGGAACACATGCTTCCATACAGTTAAACAAGATTAGCACGAGGCGAAAGCAAACATTCTTAGCGAGCGTTGCCTGTAATTTAGTGCTGGTGAGGATTATGGTTAATAAATATATTTAACGACTCTTTGTGTGGGATTAAACTCAGCCAAAACACGATTTTCACTATGCCCACGACATATTCTATCAAGGAGGTGTATATGCTAATGAGAGGGGCACTCTAACCAAGGCTGCTCTCTCGGTTTGCACAACTGGCTTAGTGCATTGTGAGAAGGACTGGCGTGTACAAGTTCTTCAGTGAACATAAAAGTGTGTACTATTCTAAAAAAGTTTGACAAGCGCCACTGATATAATCCGATTCATATGATGTCAAGTGTACAAAGTGTTTAACGACGGTGTTGTGCGCTATAGTTAACCGACTTCACATCACATGATTTGAAATTTCCATTTAGTGACACTCAGTTCAAACGTTTAGGCATAAGCAAATTTGTTATGACATTTAAAAAAATATGTTTGCATTATTTATGTCTTTTACGAAGATCTTACGAATAACCGGTAAATATTCTATTTAACCTGGGCAACGCCGGGCATTTCGTCCAGTAATATATAAAACACATATTGTTGTTAACTTCTGTGACGACATAACGTCCTCTATTTACGGAACAATCAATATAGTGTTATGACGTCAGCTGCCAAGAACCATGAACAAAAATAAGGTTGTAAGGTGGTTCAAACAATATTTTTTCACACAACAAATCAAAAGCACGCCTTGTGCGGCCAAACTTTATTTTAATTCACCCGCTATATGGCAGCAAAGGTACGAGTCACAAGTTGTTCCAACATCGGATGTCTACAGCAAAACCCTGCTGCCGCAAACATGAGTCAATCGCGGAAAAGTTTCACCCAGTGACCCCTACGTGGTGAACGGTGGCGGTAGAGAGCCGAACATCTATTGGCGGTTTTGGTGATTATGATTATCATGTGTCTCAGTTTACCAAATTAACTCCTGAATAACTCATTGCGAAACTTTAACAAGGTTGGAATTTAAACTGCTGTGGTATGCACATTATAAATTGCACCATTTGAAATTATTGAGTAAAAACAAACATTCTTTATAAAATAAGCATTTTTTATAAAAAAAAAAACAATGTTGTTTCGGAATATTTTGACTGGTATATTAATCATTATAAAATATATGAGAGTAATAACATATAGTTTGACACTCTAGTCGCAAAACAAATCGAAAAGCGTATTCTATTGCAAACCTCTGTTGTTGCAACGAAGGTACAATAACGACTGTGCTTGTATATAACATACTCGACTGTATTCCAGGGAAGCACTTTGCTGTTGTGAATGTTACATACAGACAGCTGTCGCGCTTTATCTTAATCAACCGTTCATAAATAAATTCGACAGAGTTTCTTTCAGCAATCAAAGTATTGCGCTTGTTGTCCCTTTCTTTGCTTTCTAAGCATTAACTAAACTTTTGGTGATACATTTTTAGTTCTTTTTGGGCAATTTGTAGAAACTGCAGCGAAGTAAGAAAGTTACAATATGGTAAATCAAATAAAAATCGAAATAATTTGAACTACCACATGCGCTGAACACGTGATCAATACGTCACACCTCGTCATAAATTGTTTTCAAATTAAACAAAACAAACTTTTTTATCTGGATTTGTTTTGATCCCGATTGATACAAAAGGTTCTGCGACAGACAATTTGTGCCAGGCTAATTTTTCATAATTAAAGCTAATTTCGTATAATGTAGAAGTAAAACCCATATGGGTCATTTGCAACTTTATTTGCAAACTTTAAGTTTGAACGTTGTGATCTGTTGTTGTGTCGTTTATATTATTAAATAGTTTAAATACAAAAATGTTTAAGTTAAAAACTGAAGCAAGTTGTAAGTCAGCAAGGTGTGTATACAACAAGAACTCGTGATGTTAGCTGTTGGCGTTTTAGTTCCGCATTCAGCAAACCGTACTTCGTTAAACAGTGACCTTTATAAGGCTGGTATTGCGTATTTCCGCATTAACGAGCTCGGCTCATATCAATGGAAGTGGGAACTTTTAGTTTCTTTGTTTCTTTGCCCTACTAAACAAGAAAGTTTGCATCACAAGGTTCAAGCCCGCTTATTGGCGCTAAGAACAAATGAAGTCAAAGGACAGAGGGACACTTGTATAGGCCTAATATTAACTACTTTTTAAGTCCCTTTTGTAATGATTGTAATATATTTCGGGTTTTGACGATTTCAAACCTATACTTAACATACGTGCAGCGGCACACGGATTCATAAAGTTGCTGATAAGTCAACATTTACTTGTTTTCCGAACGAGGACTTTAGCTGCGTTTTTTATTGCAAGTCAAACACAGTCAGCCATTTCACTCCAACAGTCACCACGTCGCAACAAATAAAGTCAAAGGACAGACGGTCACATCGAACTTATAATTAGCGAACAGTTAAATTATTTCTTCTCAAACAATTTTTCTTGAAAGGTGTGACGGAAAAGAACAACAAGACGATAAACTTGAATTGTTTACTGTCAACCTATTACTTTCTGTTTTTAGCTGCGAGCTAAACTTTTAAAAATTGAGCGGAAACTTTAATTGCCCCCCTCCAGCCACCATTAATTTTTCTTTGGGTTTGCTTTAAACGACAAAACAAAGACGCCATTTTGTTTTGAAGGACGAGTTGCAAAACATTTTTTTAATTTGTGGCATTTTTTTCCTATTTATTGGTGAATGAGATAATATTTAGCCAATATTTTAAAACCGATGTGCATCAATTGTGCTTGCGAGTAATGTGGCGTTGGCAAAATGCATAAATCTGCTTCGTGTATCTTGTGGCACATTAAGATATGCGCCATCTTATTTCGGGTCTGTTGGATTTTAAATGTTTACCTCAGCAAGATGTTGTTTTAATGCTGTTTAACGGGGATTTAGACAAGTGTGGTAGAGTCACGGGTTTCATAAAGGCCAACAATAGCTTGTTTTTCCGAACACAACATGTTGGCCTCTCATTGCAACATCGGGCGTTTTATCGCAAGTCAAACAAAGGTGTGACTTAAACAGCCAATCACAACGCACAACGAAACATGTTTGAGAGCTGATTTAAACACAAGTCTTTGTCACAAGGCCGAAGTTATTTTTTTAGAATGAGCTGATAACATTGAATTCAGGTCAAAGTTTGTTTTGTGGCTTTTGAAGCAAAAAATGTCAATTAGCGGATAACCTTAATTCAACCTTGTTGGAAAAGATAAAATATGTTTGGTTCTGCACCAGCTAAAAACATCTCTTTATGAATGGGTTAATATATTTAAGTTGAATAGCGATAAATTACTGTTATGAGCTAGTTGTTAACTGCAAAAGTTGTGAAGAAAAAGTTGTTGCAATTTGTTAGATCGAGTAAAGTGTGTGAAGTGGCACACGTAAATAAAAGGATTCAAAAATGTAATCTTATCTTTTTGATTTTACATCAACTTGAAATGTAAAAGATCTCAATTGACATAAACGGTTTAACAAAAAAACACGTCTATGCTACGTCAGTGGATCACCACCTATTTTGGCTTGCGGCACCCTTGCTGAACGAAACATAACGGTGGGAATGAGAAAATAACTTTATTTGTAAACTTTAAGTTGGAACGTTGTGAGTTTCGATGTTTTAAACTAAATTCACAAGTTGATGCACGAGTAGATCTGTTGTTGTGTCGTTCATATTATGAATTAGTTTAAATAAAAAAAATGTTTAAGTTAAAAACTGAAGCAAGTTGTAAGTCAGTAAGGTGTGTATACAACAAGAACTCGCGGGTTAGCTGTTAGCGTTTTAGTTCCGCATTCAGCAAACCGTACTTCGTTGGAGTGGCCTTAATGAGGCTGGTATTGCGTATTTCCGCATTAACGAGCTCGGCTCATATCAACGGATGTGGAAGCCTTTAGTTTTTTTTTTTGTCGTACTAAATAAGAAAGTTTGCATCACAAGGTTCCTGGCGCTAAGGACAAATGAAGTCAAAAGGACAGAGGGTCACAATGAACTCTAATCTAACTTTGCTTAAATGAATTAACGCTGATTTTTTTTTGTTCAACTTCACTTTTCCTTTACGTATTAAGGCATTCCAATTTAAACATCCACGATTTTTTTAACATTAGATATAGTTAGAAATCAGACATGATATTAGAAATAACGCATCAATTGACAAAAACAAAAAAACACAAAAGTCCCAGTCAAGTTAAATCAATGACATCAAAATAAAACGAAATACTATTAAAAAGACACTTGACTCAATTAATAATGTCCAAGTCAAGCAATTTCACTCAAACTTAAAGTCAAGTATTTTAAAAACAATTACTTAAGTGCACTTAAGCCAAGTATTTTTCCAATTTAGTTATAAATAGAAGTAACTCTATTACCATATGGGTGAAATGAAAAGACTTTATGCTGCCTCACATTGCAACAGCGAGCGTTTTACCAATTTTTTGTGTATTTTTTCAACTATTTCGCGAAATTTGAAGTTAATTTCGTATAAGGTAGAACATAAACTTTAACCATATGGGACACTTGTATAATATTGACTATTTTTTAAGTCCCGTTTGTAATCATTGCAATATATTCCGGGTTTTAACGATTTCAGCTCTAAACTTAAATTACGTGCAGCGGCACATGGGTTTTATAAAGTCGCTGATGTCAACATTTACTTGTTTTCCAAACGAGGACGTATTTTTATTGCAAGTCAAACACAGTCAGCCATTTCACTCCAACAGTCACCACGTCGCAACAAATAAAGCTAAAGGACAGACGGTCACATCGAACTTTAATCTAACTTTGCTAGAATGAATAAAGGCTTTTTATTTCAACCAACTCCATCCACAATAATTAGCGAACCGTTAAATTATTTCAATTTAAACATCCTCGATTTTTTAAGAATAACCCATATTGACAAAAACACAAGCTAAATTTACTAAAAGTTCGTTCATTAATTGCTTACTGATAAGGATAATCTGCTAATATTCCAAACACACTAGCAGCAAATACAACGCAAATCTAATGTTGTTTCGATAGGATAATATTTTATTTGGAACGTCAAAAAAAAAACAAAAAAAACGAGAATCGCCGAAATCACAATGTTTTGAAATATTTGACGTTCCCAGGAGACAGCGAAAGACCGTAAGGTTCATCGAGTCAGCTGTCTTCTGGTTTAGATTCAATTCGAAAAAACGATGAAATTGGAATGCTAAATTCAAATTACATAATTGACATTCTCAAACAATTTTTCTTGGAAGGTGTGACGAAAAAGAACAACAAGACGATAAACTTGAATTGTTTACTGTCAACCTATTACTTTCTGTTTTTAGCTGGGAGCTAAACTTTTAAAAATTGAGCGGAAAATTTAATTGCCCCCCTCCAGCCACCATTAATTTTTCTTTGGGTTTGCTTTAAACGACAAAACAAAGACGCCATTTTGTTTTCAAGGACGAGTTGTAAAACATTTTTTTAATTTGTGGCAATTTTTTTTCCCATTTATTGGTGAATGAGATAATATTTAGCCGATAGTTTAATACCCATGTGTATCAATTGTGCTTGCGAGTAATATGGCGTTGGCAAAATGCATAAATCTGCTTCGTGTATCTTGTGGCACATTAAGATATACGGTATCTTATTTCGGGTCTGTTGGATTTTAAATGTTTACCTCAGCAAGATGTTGTTTTAATGCTGTTTAACGGGGATTTAGACAAGTGTGGTAGAGTCACGGGTTTCATAAAGGCCAACAATAGCTTGTTTTTCCGAACACAACATGTTGGCCTCTCATTGCAACATCGGGCGTTTTATCGCAAGTCAAACAAAGGTGTGACTTAAACAGCCAATCACAACGCACAACGAAACATGTTTGAGAGCTGATTTAAACACAAGTCTTTGTCACAAGGCCGAAGTTATTTTTTTAGAATGAGCTGATAACATTGAATTCAGGTCAAAGTTTGTTTTGTGGCTTTTGAAGCAAAAAATGTCAATTAGCGGATAACCTTAATTCAACCTTGTTGGAAAAGATAAAATATGTTTGGTTCTGCACCAGCTAAAAACATCTCTTTATGAATGGGTTAATATATTTAAGTTGAATAGCGATAAATTACTGTTATGAGCTAGTTGTTAACTGCAAAAGTTGTGAAGAAAAAGTTGTTGCAATTTGTTAGATCGAGTAAAGTGTGTGAAGTGGCACACGTAAATAAAAGGATTCAAAAATGTAATCTTATCTTTTTGATTTTACATCAACTTGAAATGTAAAAGATCTCAATTGACATAAACGGTTTAACAAAAAAACACGTCTATGCTACGTCAGTGGATCACCACCTATTTTGGCTTGCGGCACCCTTGCTGAACGAAACATAACGGTGGGAATGAGAAAATAACTTTATTTGTAAACTTTAAGTTGGAACGTTGTGAGTTTCGATGTTTTAAACTAAATTCACAAGTTGATGCACGAGTAGATCTGTTGTTGTGTCGTTCATATTATGAATTAGTTTAAATAAAAAAAATGTTTAAGTTAAAAACTGAAGCAAGTTGTAAGTCAGTAAGGTGTGTATACAACAAGAACTCGCGGGTTAGCTGTTAGCGTTTTAGTTCCGCATTCAGCAAACCGTACTTCGTTGGAGTGGCCTTAATGAGGCTGGTATTGCGTATTTCCGCATTAACGAGCTCGGCTCATATCAACGGATGTGGAAGCCTTTAGTTTTTTTTTTTGTCGTACTAAATAAGAAAGTTTGCATCACAAGGTTCCTGGCGCTAAGGACAAATGAAGTCAAAAGGACAGAGGGCCACAATGAACTCTAATCTAACTTTGCTTAAATGAATTAACGCTGATTTTTTTTTGTTCAACTTCACTTTTCCTTTACGAATTAAGGCATTCCAATTTAAACATCCACGATTTTTTTAACATTAGATATAGTTAGAAATCAGACATGATATTAGAAATAACGCATCAATTGACAAAAACAAAAAAACACAAAAGTCCCAGTCAAGTTAAATCAATGACATCAAAATAAAACGAAATACTATTAAAAAGACACTTGACTCAATTAATAATGTCCAAGTCAAGCAATTTCACTCAAACTTAAAGTCAAGTATTTTAAAAACAATTACTTAAGTGCACTTAAGCCAAGTATTTTTCCAATTTAGTTATAAATAGAAGTAACTCTATTACCATATGGGTGAAATGAAAAGACTTTATGCTGCCTCACATTGCAACAGCGAGCGTTTTACCAATTTTTTGTGTATTTTTTCAACTATTTCGCGAAATTTGAAGTTAATTTCGTATAAGGTAGAACATAAACTTTAACCATATGGGACACTTGTATAATATTGACTATTTTTTAAGTCCCGTTTGTAATCATTGCAATATATTCCGGGTTTTAACGATTTCAGCTCTAAACTTAAATTACGTGCAGCGGCACATGGGTTTTATAAAGTCGCTGATGTCAACATTTACTTGTTTTCCAAACGAGGACGTATTTTTATTGCAAGTCAAACACAGTCAGCCATTTCACTCCAACAGTCACCACGTCGCAACAAATAAAGCTAAAGGACAGACGGTCACATCGAACTTTAATCTAACTTTGCTAGAATGAATAAAGGCTTTTTATTTCAACCAACTCCATCCACAATAATTAGCGAACCGTTAAATTATTTCAATTTAAACATCCTCGATTTTTTAAGAATAACCCATATTGACAAAAACACAAGCTAAATTTACTAAAAGTTCGTTCATTAATTGCTTACTGATAAGGATAATCTGCTAATATTCCAAACACACTAGCAGCAAATACAACGCAAATCTAATGTTGTTTGGATAGGATAATATTTTATTTGGAACGTCAAAAAAAAAACAAAAAAAACGAGAATCGCCGAAATCACAATGTTTTGAAATATTTGACGTTCCCAGGAGACAGCGAAAGACCGTAAGGTTCATCGAGTCAGCTGTCTCCTGGTTTAGATTCAATTCGAAAAAACGATGAAATTGGAATGCTAAATTCAAATTACATAATTGACATTCTCAAACAATTTTTCTTGGAAGGTGTGACGAAAAAGAACAACAAGACGATAAACTTGAATTGTTTACTGTCAACCTATTACTTTCTGTTTTTAGCTGGGAGCTAAACTTTTAAAAATTGAGCGGAAAATTTAATTGCCCCCCTCCAGCCACCATTAATTTTTCTTTGGGTTTGCTTTAAACGACAAAACAAAGACGCCATTTTGTTTTCAAGGACGAGTTGTAAAACATTTTTTTAATTTGTGGCAATTTTTTTTCCCATTTATTGGTGAATGAGATAATATTTAGCCGATAGTTTAATACCCATGTGTATCAATTGTGCTTGCGAGTAATATGGCGTTGGCAAAATGCATAAATCTGCTTCGTGTATCTTGTGGCACATTAAGATATACGGTATCTTATTTCGGGTCTGTTGGATTTTAAATGTTTACCTCAACAAGATGCAGTTTTAATATAGTTTAAGTCCAACATTAGTTTGTTTTCCGAACGCAACATGTTAGCTTCTCATTGCAACATCGATCTTTTATCGCAAGTCAAACAAAGGTGTGACTTGAACAGCCAATCACAAAGCACAACGAAACATGTTTGAGAGCTGATTTAAATACAAGTCTTTGTCACAAGGCCGAAGTTGTTTTTTTAGAATGAGCTGATAACATTGAATTCAGGTCAAAGTTTGTTTTGTGGCTTTTGAAGCAAAAAATACCAATTAACTTATAACCTTAATTCAACCTTGCTGGAAAAGATAAAATATGTTTGGTTCTGCATCAGCTAAAAACATCTCTTCATGAATGGGTTAATATATTTAAGTTGAATAGCAATAAATTACGGTTATGAGTTCATAGGTTGTTAACTGCAAAAGGTGTGAAGAAAAAGTTGTTGCAATTTGTTAGATCGAGTAAAGTGTGTGAAGTGGCACACGTAAATAAAAGGATTCAAAAATTTAATCTTATCTTTTTGATTTTACATCAACTTGAAATGTAAAAGATCTCAATTGACATAAACGGTTTAACAAAAAAACACGTCTATGCTACGTCAGTGGATCACCACTTATTTTGGCTTGCGGCACCCTTGCTGAACGAAACCTAACGGTGGGAATGAGAAAATAACTTTATTTGCAAACTTTAAGTTCGAACGTTGTGAGTTTCGATGTTTTAAAACTATAAATTCACAAGTTGATGCACGAGTAGATCTGTTGTTGTGTCGTTCATATTATGAAATCGTTTAAATAAAAAAATGTTTAAGTTAAAAATTGAAGCAAGTTGTAAGTCAATAAGGTGTGTATACAACAAGAACTCGCGATGTTAGCTGTTAGCGTTTTAGTTCCGCATTCAGCAAACCGTACTTCGTTGGAGTGACCTTAATGAGGCTGGTATTGCGTATTTCCGCATTAACGAGCTCGGCTCATATCAACGGATGTGGAAGCCTTTAGTTTTTTTTTTTTTTTGTCATACTAAATAAGAAAGTTTGCATCACAAGGTTCCTGGCGCTAAGGACAAATGAAGTCAAAAGGACAGAGGGTCACAATGAACTCTAATCTAACTTTTTTTAAATGAATTAACGCTGATTTTTTTTGTTCAACTTCACTTTTCCTTTACGAATTAAGGCATTCCAATTTACACATCCACGATTTTTTTAACATTAGATATAGTTAGAAATCAGACATGATATTAGAAATAACGCATCAATTGACAAAAACACAAAAACACAAAAGTCCCAGTCAAGTTAAATCAATGACATCAAAATAAAACGAAATACTATTAAAAAGTCACTTGACTCAATTAATAATCTCCAAGTCAAGCAATTTCACTCAAACTTTAAGTCAAGTATTTTAAAAACAATTACTTAAGTGAACTTAAGTCAAGTATTGTTTAATTTAGTTTTAAATAGAAGTAACTCTATAACCATTTGGGTGAATGAGATAATACCGACTTTTAATTACTTATTTGTTATAACTGGGCTTGGTAAATCGGAGTTGGCGAAGTTTATAAACGTGCTTTGTATTCCGGGTGGAAATTCAATGCGCCATTCTATCACGCATTTGTTTTGTTCAGATACTCAACTTAACAAAGTGCAGTTGTTAGTGAAGATTTAGTCAAGAGCGGTAAAATCACGGGTTTTATAAAGTTGTTAGTAAACTAACGTTGTGTGTTTACCGAACAAAGACTTTATGTTGCCTCTCATTGCAACAGCGAGCGTTTTACCAATTTTTTGTGTATTTTTTCATTTTTTTTGCGAAATTTGAAGTTAATTTGGTATAAGGTAGAATATAAACTTCAACCATATGGGACACTTGTATAATATTGACTATTTTTTAAGTCCCTTTTGTAATCATTGCAATATATTTTGGGTTTTGGCGATTCCAGCTCTAAACTTAAATTACGTAACAGCGGAACACGGGTTTTATAAAGTCGCTGATAAGTCAACATTTACTTGTTTTCCAAACGAGGACGTATTTTTATTGCAAGTCAAACACAGTCAGCCATTTCACTCCAACAGTCACCACGTCGCAACAAATAAAGTCAAAGGACAGACGGTCACATCGAACTTTAATCGAATTTTGCTAGAATGAATAAAGGCTTTTTATTTCAACCAACTCCATCCACAATAATTAGCGAACCGTTAAATTATTTCAATTTAAACATCCTCGATTTTTTAAGAATAACCCATATTGACAAAAACACAAGCTAAATTTACTAAAAGTTCGTTCATGAGTTGCTTACTGATAAGGGGGATCTGCTAATATTCCGAACACACTAGCAGCAAATACGACGCAAATCTAATGTTGTTTGAACAACAAGACGATAAACTTGGATTGTTTACTGTCAACCTATTACTTTCTGTTTTTAGCTGGGAGCTAAACTTTTAAAAATTGAGCGGAAAATTTAATTGCCCCCCTCCAGCCACCATTAATTTTTCTTTGGGTTTGCTTTAAACGACAAAACAAAGACGCCATTTTGTTTTCAAGGACGAGTTGTAAAACATTTTTTTAATTTGTGGCAATTTTTTTTCCTATTTATTTGTGAATGAGATAATATTTAGCCCATATTTTAAAACCAATGTGTATCAATTGTGCTTGCGAGTAATATGGCGTTGGCAAAATGCATAAATCTGCTTCGTGTATCTTGTGGCACATTAAGATATGCGCCATCTTATTTCGGGTCTGTTGGATTTTAAATGTTTACCTCAGCAAGATGTTGTTTTAATGCTGTTTAACGGGGATTTAGACAAGTGTGGTAGAATCACGGGTTTCATAAAGTCCAACAATAGCTTGTTTTTCCGAACACAACATGTTGGCATCTCATTGCAACATCGGGCGTTTTATCGCAAGTCAAACAAAGGTGTGACTTGAACAGCCAATCACAAAGCACAACGAAAAATGTTTGAGAGCTGATTTAAACACAAGTCTTTGTCACAAGGTCGAAGTTATTTTTTTAGAATGAGCTGATAACTAGAGTAAAAGTTTGTTTTGTGGCTTTTGAAGCAAAAAATGTCAATTAGCGGATAACCTTAATTCAACCTTGTTGGAAAAGATAAAATATGTTTGGTTCTGCACCAGCTAAAAACATCTCTTTATGAATGGGTTAATATATCAAAGTTGAATAGCAATAAATTACGGTTATGAGTTCATAGGTTGTTAAATGCAAAAGTTGAGAAGAAAAAGGTGTTGCAATTTGTTAGATCGAGTAAAGTGTGTGAAGTGGCACACGTAAATAAATGGATTCAAAAATTTAATCTTATCTTTTTGATTTTACATCAATTTGAAATGTAAAAGATCTCAATTGACATAAACGGTTTAACAAAAACACACGTCTATGCTACGTCAGTGGATCACCACCTATTTTGGCTTGCGGCACCCTTGCTGAACGAAACCTAACGGTGGGAATGAGAAAATAACTTCTTTTGCAAACTTTAAGTTCGAACATTGTGAGTTTCGATGTTTTAAACTAAATTCACAAGTTGATGCACGAGTAGATATGTTGTTGTGTTGTTCATATTATTAAATAGTTTAAATAAAAAAAATGTTTAAGTTAAAAACTGATACAAGTTGTAGTTGAAGTAAGGTGTGTATCTAACAAGAACTCGTGATGTTTGCTGTTAGAGTTTTAGTTCCGCATTCAGCAAACCGTACTTCGTTGGAGTGACCTTAATGAGGCTGACGTTGCGTATTTCCGCATTAACGAGCTCGGCTCATATCAACGGATGTGGAAGCCTTTAGTTGTTTTTTTTTTGTCATACTAAATAAGAAAGTTTGCATCACAAGGTTCCTGGCGCTAAGGACAAATGAAGTCAAAAGGACAGAGGGTCACAATGAACTCTAATCTAACTTTGCTTGAATGAATTAAGGCCGATTTTTTTGTTCAGCTCCACTTTTCCTTTACGAATTAAGGCATTCCAATTTAAACATCCACGATTTTTTTAACATTAGATATAGTTAGAAATCAGACATGATATTAGAAATAACGCATCAATCGACAAAAACACAAAAACACAAAAGTCCCGATCAAGTTAAATCCATGATATCAAAATAAAACTAAATACTATACAAAAGTCACTTGACTCAATTAATAATGGCCAAGTCAAGCAATTTCACTCAAACTTAAAGTCAAGTATTTTAAAAACAATTACTTAAGTGCACTTAAGCCAAGTATTTTTCCAATTTAGTTATAAATAGAAGTAACTTTATTACCATATGGGTGAATGAAATAATACCGACTTTTAATTACTTATTTGTAATAACTGGGCTGGTAAATAGGAGTTGGCGAAGTTTATAAAGATGCTTTGTATTCCGGGTGGAAATTCAATGCGCCATTCTATCACGCATTTGTTTTGTTCAGCAGATACTCAACTTAACAAAGTGCAGTTGTTAGTGAAGATTTAGTCAAGAGCGGTAAAATCACGGGTTTTATAAAGTTGTTAGTAAACTAACGTTGTGTGTTTACCGAACAAAGACTTTATGTTGCCTCTCATTGCAACAGCGAGCGTTTTACCAATTTTTTGTGTATTTTTTCAACTATTTCGCGAAATTTGAAGTTAATTTCGTATAAGGTAGAACATAAACTTTAACCATATGGGACACTTGTATAATATTGACTATTTTTTAAGTCCCGTTTGTAATCATTGCAATATAGTCCGGGTTTTAACGATTCCAGCTCTAAACTTAAATTACTTAGAGCGGAACACGGGTTTCATAAAGTCGCTGATAAGTCAACATTTACTTGTTTTCCGAACAGGGACGTATTTTTATTGCAAGTCAAACACAGTCAGCCATTTCACTCCAACAGCCATCACGTCGCAACAAATAAAGCTAAAGGACAGACGGTCACATCGAACTTTAATCGAACTTTGCTAGAATGAATAAAGGCTTTTTATTTCAACCAACTCCATCCACATTAATTAGCGAACCGTTAAATTATTTCAATTTAAACATCCTCGATTTTTTAAGAATAACCCATATTGACAAAAACACAAGCTAAATTTACTAAAAGTTCGTTCATGAGTTGCTTACTGATAAGGGGGATCTGCTAATATTCCGAACACACTAGCAGCAAATACGACTCAAATCTAATGTTGTTTGGATTCTCAAACAATTTTTCTTGGAAGGTGTGACGGAAAATTTCGATGGGCCGCAAAATCTCTCAAATTAAAGGGGTGACGTCATAAAACAACCTAACTTATAAACAGAGTGAACTTATGCGCAAATATGCGAAAATTTAAGTTTTCACGTGTTTGGGCTGACATATTTCCTTAAAACGGTCCGCAAAAACACACATTCAGAAAAACAAACATCTTGCTTAGCAATGATGGGTGCACAAAGTGTTCGATGGATGTTGAAATGCGACATTAGACTCGATTATAAAAAACACAAGATTATGCCTGCATCAAATACTACGCGATCTTCACGTTTTGATGATAGTCGAAACAATTGTTTTTAATAAAGGCTACTGAAAGTGAGAATTAGTGGTGGGCCGCACGTAAATATTAGGCGGGCCGCAATGCAGCCCGCGGGCCGCAGGTTGGACATCCCTGACCTAAATCGACAAAATAACGCCCATAACTCTAAAAAACAGGGTATGGGACGGTTAAGGGACATCTTATTGGCATCGACCGTTTTGGTGTCGACGTTTGGGTGCTCAGTTTAAAATGCGCCGTTAGGGCGCCGCTGTTTTGCTACTGGATTGGTTGCCTCTGTTTGGGGTTAGGCGCGATTAATGGGTCGAATTAGAATTATTTCAGGGTAAAAATTATGAGGGGAGTTAGTGTTGAAGTTATGGGTGGGGTTTTGGGTTAAGTAAAAGGTTGCAAAGGCCTTATTCTTGCCATTTAGGCCTTATTCGAACGAATTTAGGTCTTATTTTGGTTTAAACGTTATTACGAGTATTAGGTATTAGTCTTATTTTGGGTCTTACTCCGAACTGTTTTTTATGCCGAAGTTGATGTTGTTTTAATCGCGGTTTAATGGCGGAAGCCCAGCTAGAAATGTTGCAATAGTTCCTCTTTCTTTGTTAGCGAAGAGCCTACATTAACCATTGGAACTTCAATAGGGGCTACGAATCCAATCATATTGCTCAGTGTTTATTCACAGAAAATAGTGACTAGAGTTTATTTACAAACATAGTCCTTTATTAAAAAAAATAAATCTGAATGGTCATCTTTGATTAAAGTATCATCTACAAATAGCCTAATTTAACTTTCCCTCTCTAGCTTTTTTAAGAAAAGCTTTAATTTTATCTGTGGATGAGTGTTTTCAGTTTGATTCGGCATTGACAATTTTAAACTATTTAAATGTTGGAAAATGTCATTTAAATTTGTAACTTTGAATTCCAGAATTGACCAACGCCATAATAAAACCCAATATATTTTCGGTATAAGATCCAAGTGGCCTAAATAACTTCCTCATCCGCAGGAAATTGATATAAAACGATTAGGCGCCGCCACAGCCTTATAAGGGCCATGTTTTACGGGTGGTGTTTGTAGACGCTGTTTTGAAACTGGACTGTTGGTCCGATAGGGGTTTGGGTTTGTTATCTATAGGTCCTCTTTCGATCTTATTCCGAACTGTGTTATATTCCGACGTTGATGTTATTCCTAATTTTGGTCTTACTGCTGGAATCCACTATCAGTCACAAATCCTCAAAATTATGCAGAATTTTTGTAGCATTTTCTCTCATTTTTTCGCGGCGCACCTGGCAACCTTCCACGGCGCACCAATTGAGAAACGCTGGGTTAATATATTTAAGTTGAATAGCGATAAATTACTGTTATGAGCTAGTTGTTAACTGCAAAAGTTGTAAAGAAAAAGTTGTTGCCGTTGTTAGATCCAGTAAGGGGTGTCATGGGGCACACCGCACACGCATAGGCCTATAAGATCTAAAAACTTTGGTGTTAGCTTTTTGATTTTAAATCAATTTGAAATGTAAAAGATCTCAATTGACATAAACGGTTTAACAAAAAAAAACGTCTATGCTACGTCAGTGGATCACCACTTATTTTGGCTTGCGGCACCCTTGCTGAACGAAACCTAACGGTGGGAATGAGAAAATAACTTTATTTGCAAGCTTTAAGTTCGAACGTTGTGAGTTTCGATGTTTTAAACTAAATTCACAAGTTGATGCACGAGTAGATCTGTTGTTGTGTCGTTGGTGCGATTATGAATTAGTTTAAATAAAAAAAATGTTCAAGTTAAAAACTGAACCAAGTTGTAAGTCAGTAAGGTGCGTATCTAACAAGAACTCGCGATGTTAGCTGTTAGCGTTTTAGTTCCGCATTCAGCAAACCGTACTTCGTTGGAGTGACCTTAATGAGGCTGACGTTGCGTATTTCCGCATTAACGAGCTCGGCTCATATCAACGGAGGTGGAAGCCTTTAGTTTTTTTTTTTTGTCATACTAAATAAGAAAGTTTGCATCACAAGGCTCCTGGCGCTAAGGACAAATGAAGTCAAAAGGACAGAGGGTCACAATGAACTCTAATCTAACTTTGCTTAAATGAATTAACGCTGATTTTTTTTGTTCAAATTCACTTTTCCTTTACGAATTAAGGCATTCCAATTTAAACATCCACGATTTTTTTAACATTAGATATAGTTAGAAATCAGACATGATATTAGAAATAACGCATCAATTGACAAAAACACAAAAACACAAAAGTCCCGGTCAAGTCAAACCAATGATATCAAAATAAAACGAAATACTATTATAAAGACACTTGACTCAATTAATAATGGCCAAGTCAAGCAATTTCACCGAAACTTTAAGTCAAGTCATTTCAACAAAGTTACTTAAGTGAAGTCACGTACTTCGTTAAACAGTGACCTTAATGAGGCTGGCATTGCGTATTCCCGCATTAACAGTTTTTCTCTTATCGAACGCTAAGGTGGGCGGTTCCCTGTTCCGTTGGCGTATTTTTAGTCATTATTCTACCGACTTGACTAGTGTTATTTCGTCTGGTGAGTGTTGATTGAAATTGAATCTTAACCCTGGGTTATTGTGCTTCAGTCGAACACAACACGAACTGCCAGTTGACGCTATACTTAAATGGGTTGAGGTTTATGTGTTACCTTGAATCAGCCAGACGTTATTTAGTTGAGGCAATGGTTGGCTGTGTTGTTGTGTTGCAGCCGAGCACAGAAGAACGGAACTTTACTGTGACAATGAGGAACCGATATTTCATCTGAGCTCGTGCTTGTCTTAAGATATGTTTTTCTCG
Source organism: Ascidiella aspersa (assembly GCF_963924565.1). Lineage (NCBI taxonomy): Eukaryota > Metazoa > Chordata > Ascidiacea > Phlebobranchia > Ascidiidae > Ascidiella > Ascidiella aspersa. Next base: position 30,994,148 of record NC_139452.1, on the reverse strand, counting down.
CTCCACGCTCGAATATTTTGTTCGCGCCGTAGAGAATGAAATGCGAAACTGTTCTGTAACAGAGAAACTTTATATTTGTCAGCCCTAACTCGCCTCTATGTTGGTTCAATTTACATTAAACGAGTTTCTTTGTTTTAGCTAATACGGGAATTTTAAAACTTCTTTATTCAACGAGCAGTTTACCGCTAGAGTGCAATAAACATATTTGCCTATAGCTTGTGCTCAATTAATTTTGTTTTTATTTAGTTTGTTGTGCATTTAGCTTAAGTCACAGTGAAGCATCTAGTAAGGGTGTCGCAAACTATTTACACTTATTATGGCGTCATAAGCCAAACAGTTGTGGAACACCTGCGCATAAAAAGATCGAACTAATCGCCTGTTTGAAAAACACTGTGAAAAGCTAGAATATTCGATTCGGCGCCACGTTTGTTTCAAAACAATTACAGTCACTAATTTCAACCTTTAAATCGTAAATTTATTTGAACTAAGAAATGCTAAACTTGCAAACAAAGTGTAAAATAATACCCGGGCGTGGCGGATCCAAAACTCGTAAGCGTATCATGAAGTTGTTTTTGTGTTGTGAGATTCGCAAGCGGCCTCAGATCATCGCTGCAACCAAATGTAAAATATGTGCAAAAGTACGTCAGGCTGAAAATTGTCCAAAACCAATTAACAACTGAAACAAGCAGGTTTTTTTTTATGGTAAACTCATTAAAACTTTTGGGTAAACCGTTTTATTAGAGAAAAGACGCCATTTTGTTTTCAAGGACGAGCTGAAAACATTTTCAAAATTTTTAGCAAAAGTATTTTCCTATTTAGTTGAAATAATACTAACAACATATGGGTGAATGAGATAATACCAGTTTTTAATAAAAACCTATTTGTTATAACTGCGCTTAGTAAATACGCGTTGGCTAACTTCATAAACGTGCATTTCCCAAATACCTCCCGACCAACTACACTTCACCCGCGCCCCCGTTTTAATATTCTGCGGCATACCATTATTTTTTAATGGTTTGCAAGTATTTATTACATAAGCCCCATTTCTTTTATGTTGGTTTCTTTGGATTAACGTTCTTTTATCATATTGAGCGGCCGAACATCACAGCGTATTTCAGTATTTACGTCACACGAAACAGTGTGTTGTACGCAGGGAGTCAAACTTTTCCGGTTCAGGTTCGGTTCGGGTTCAAAGATTTTTTCGGAATCCGGTTCAGTTCCGGTTTCGGTTCGGAGGAATTTAAAAGTTCCGGTTCAGCTCCGGTTCGACCATCGTTATTTCAAAACCGGTTCATAAAGTTCCGGTTCAGATACAATATAATTTGCGTTAAATCTCAAAATGTGGGTCGATAAATGTAGAGAATAATCTTTGAATTGTAAGTCATTTAATCTAAGTTACGTGACTTACTAAAAAAAAACAGCAACTCAATATTGAAATATCTAAAAAATAAAAAATGAACGATTTTTTTATTCAATATTCATATTTTTTTCATAAAATTTCGAACATGGCGTAACTCGACTCTGTAAAATAGAAGTTGTGACGTCATGCAGGAGCGAACCGCTTTCGTTTACAGCAGGGGTCGGCAACCTTTTTGCACTGCGGACCAGTTTAAAACGCAAATTTGGCCGCGGACCGGCCTTGAAAAAACAAATATTCAGTAAAGTAAATTTAGTGCAACTTTTAGCAATGAGAACTCTGAGCTTGTTTTGCGCGATCTATATGAATCATTATTATTGAACTTAATGAAACCCGCAATATGTCCCTATCTTTCTTTCTGTTTTGTGGTTTTGTCTTCTGTGCTGTCATCGCAGAAAATCCAGATTCGCACAAGTAAGATGTCGGAAATGGTAGCAAACAGCTGTAGGGCTTTTATGGCAAGGTCAGGGTATTCTGGCAAGACCTTCATCCAAACATTGATAAAGTAGTTGCATGAAAAGTTCATTTTAAGCAGCCATTATTTACAATGTCCAGCAATTGATCCTCTTGTCGCACTACTAAGGTCGATTCACCTGTTTCAGAACCACGTTTTTTACGAAAATAGCGCTTGAACTCTAGTAATATAACACGCAAGTGAAATATGTCACACAAGTATAGGCAAGGTTTACAACCTAGTTTTCGTCTATAAATTTGTTAGCAAGGTCTAAATGTTTCTCTAATGAAAATCTTGGCAGTGATTCACGCAATTTAAACGCTCTCTGTTTAATGTTTTTTCTCGTGAGAGCCACCTTACTTCTGTGTGCAAAAGAAGGTATTTGTGTGGCGCATTCATGTCCTCACAGTCACATAGCTTCTCAAACAGCCGGGTGTTAACTGCATGGGGTTAATCAATTTAACTTTATCATCGAATACACGAATGATTTTAATATACTAGAATAGACTTTAGGGTGAGAAGCTCGCTAAAATAAAAAAACATAATATTTTGGTCCGTTTTTCGATATATTGCACAGTACGTAGCCTACGAGGAGTTGTATTTTACGATAACATAAAAAACATTTTGAACGTTGTGAATGTGCTGTAACTCCTATGGCCATACCAGACTAGCTGTTTTGAATTATACTCGTGTATAGTGATTTTTATCATACCAATCAACCATGGAGTACATTCAAACGAAAGTTAATATGTTTTGAATATAGAAATACATTTCATTTTTTTACTTTTATCTTGCTTATTACTTACGGTTTTGGTTTAGATCCAAATTTTAATCTGGCAACCCTGCTACGGACCGGTAACGAACTCCTCGCGGACCGGCGGTTGCCGACCACTGGTTTACAGGTTCGGGTTCGGTTAAGGTTCTTTCAAATTATTCGGTTCAGTTCTGGCTCCTTAAAATCTTATAAAAACCGGTTCAGGTTCGGAAAAAATTGACCCAAAACCGGTTCATAAAGTTCCGGTTCGGTTCCGGTTCGACTCCCTGGTTGTACGGTTTTAAAGTTATTACGTTATCCGAGTTAAATGGGTATTGTTATAGGGAGTTTCCCTATCTACAATCTCTTTTTAGGAATGCCGGAAAAGTTAAATTATTTTATCTTTATATATTAATTGATGTAATTATTGTTGTTTGAGACTCCCTGTATCTTTTATTTAGTACTTACACATTACCTTTTTTCCTGCACCTTGTTGTGTTTCTCGTTAATATAAAAAAAAATATAAGGTTATTTACCCACTAACAAAACAAGGCCCAGGTCTAGAATCGTACCACACTTTTTACAACCAGAAGCTACACATCACAAAAGCCGGCGCTGGTCTAGAATCCTACCACAATTATTAAATCAACGCACAAAATTTAAGTTAGGGCGCGAGTTAGCATTTGGGTGTGGGTGGGTCAAGTAATTTTAAAATCATTATTTAACAATAATACTTGACAAACCCTAACCCAAACGCTAAACCGCACCCTAACCCAAATATTGTGCATTGTGGTAGGACCAGCGCTGAATAAAAGTTGAGCTCAAATCGAATCCACAGTGTTAAAACAATTATAACATCAACACACAATATTTGGGTTAAAGTGTCGGTTAGTGTTTGGGTCGGTCAAGCATTAGTATTTTAATAATACCGGAACTAAACCATGAATAACTACGGGAATTTTTTAAATCGATTAAGGGAGAAACAAAATGTTTTGTAGATAACATACAAAATATACAACAATAAACAGACAAGAATAAAAACTAGCCAAACAAATATATTATCAAAATCAATTAAAAGAAAGCAAAAGTTCTACTCCAACAGGGAAAACTATAAAATCCTAAAAAACATAATAGTGCAAAATGGAAATATAATAAGCAAAAATAAAATAGCAGGAACATTGAATGTCCACTTTAATAACATAGGCCTTAAAATGGCACAGCAAATTGCACCCACTGATTTTACTTTCTTTTGAAGGAATGCTAGGGCACCATCCCCAACAGATTCATTTCATTTTTCCCCAACCACACAATTTAAAGTAAAAAAAACCCTCACTTCCCAATCCAGCGGCCCTCATGTCATACCAATCAAATATATTCAGATAGCAGCAGATATAATATAACCCCCTTGTACCAACTTGTTAGTTGTATTTCAGTCACCTATTTTAATATCCTACTATCTAATCAGTATTTAGAACTAAAGCCGCTGTGAGTTCTACATTCAGGTTAATATTAATCCTATCCTGTCCTTAAGAAAATCAATCACAAGAAATTTACTGATACAGAATATATTGTGTTGTTTGTAATAGATAAGTGCTACGAATTAATATTGGCATTATACAAATCCACTTCAATATTTTCATCAAACCAATGCAACTGCAAAAACACGAAAAAAATGGCATTTTCAACATCATATTCTGCTCAATTACAGGCTAAAATCAACATGTTTTCACCACGGCCAAACACGCGAAGCCAGCACGCCAATGATTATTCCGAAATGCGCCATTACTCACCAGTATAAACAGGGTTACCATCTGCTCAGATAAAAAAATAAGCACGCTACTCCAAAAAAATAATCACGCTACTAAAGACCAGGGTCAGATCCAAGCTTTCAGGAATAACGTTATAAAATAAAATAAAAACTTGAAAGTCAGCTATTTTTGTTTGCGCAAAACGCAGCTTAATCGCGCGAAGCCCAAACCATTGTGTTTCTTTGGTTGAAATTTGCAAGTTAACCAACCTTATTTAATGCAAGCTTTGTCAACTTTTTTGCGTCAGAGCGCACTTGTACACCTTTTAAACCAGGGGTCAGCAACCTTTTTTAGACGCGGGCCAAACCAAATCAGTAAGTTCTCGACAAGCCATAATAGGTTTCCTTTATCATAAAAGACGGAATGCATCAGCAAAAAAAATCAAGGATTAAGTTAAATGAACTTTCATTTTAGAGACTTTTATGCTACAAGTAATTTCCATTTCGATATAGCTACCATGCGCATGTCGCGTTTTGTCTGAGAAGCCCTCTCTAAACTGCGAGACGTAAAAGGCAGGCAAATACGACTCGCGCGAACAATTTTTGCAGATTTCTGTGTAACACAGTTAAAAATATGAGACATGACCAGTTGGCCATGTCCACTGTCCACCCCTATTTCAAACCGTGGTGCATGGCAGCATAAAACGCCTAATTCTGACCCTGCCTAGAAGTTAAGTTTAGTTCACTTGGCGGAGTTATGCTTGTAATAAAAGTATTCATTGAAAAAGTAATGCATCTAGCAATTTGTTGTTGTAGTAACATTGTGTTTTCCATAGCCTTTGGGCTGATTTCACAATAACAAGAACAGCAATGATCGTAGCTTTTTTTCTTTGGACTTCGTTTGACATTAGAAAATCATTCATGTTTATCACAAAAACGTGCTGATGCTGACTCAATAACATTGTGTCTGCACTGACACAAAAATGCCAGTCCTCACGTCAAGCCAAAAGCTCATTTGATTGCTAAAGCAACCTACCACATTTCTATAGGCTACATGTACTTTTCAGATGTAGAATAAACAATCACAATCCATTGTTATTATGTACTTTAATGCATTGTTGTTATAATCTGGGTTAAAGAACTTCGTAAATATAAATAAGTAAAGTCTTTCACTCCTCCGTCAACGGTAAAAGAATTGCTGAAGAACACTTTTAGAAACTAAAATAAGAAGCACACAACTCTAAAATAAGCACGTTTCTTAGAAATAAGCACATTTGTGTTTTCTAGGACACGGCACCCAAAAATAAGCACAAATCTTAGAAATAAGCACGGTATGGCAACCCTGAGTATAAACAATCACAAAAACATGCATTGTTACAAATCAATCTACACATGTGCATAAAATTAAAATCGTTAGAGCAAATGCAAAATGCAAAACACTTTTGAACAATCGCTATCACGAAAAACGTATTTAACAATTTGTAATTATTCCTAATGATAATAGAAACTCAGAGAGGCTTATGGCAATTAACCAATTTAGGTGTTTACTGTGTTGCTACGTAACACCCTGGCTAACTGATTTCCACAATATTGGTATCTTAAGCAAGCCAGCTAGCCTTAAAATAGCCAAAACAACTCTGATTTCAAAAATTGCCAGACCAAAGACTCCTAATGACTACAGACCCATAGCAGTTACAAATATTTTTCAAAAAACAACACCATAAAAAAAATATCAATATGGTTTCAGAAAAGATCATTCAACCGCTCTGGCTACTGCACACCTGTATAAAAACTTACTAATAAATAAAGATTTAATTAAACACAACTGCATAGTGTTTGGCAAAGGCATTTGATATTGTAGATAACAAAATATTGCTAACCAAACTATACCACTACAGCATCAGAGGCCCACCATTACAGCTAATAAAATGTTTTTAATAGACAGAAAACATAGCACTAAAATCGGACATTTAATTTCAAACCCATTAATTCCTGTATGCGGTGTTCCACAAGGAAATATTTCGGCTCCCCTGCTCTTCCAAATATATATTAATGATCTCCCTTTAAATACTAACAGTAACTGCAGTATGTATGCAGATGATACAGTCCTCTATGCTTCACATTCGAATGCAAAAATTCTGGAAAATACAATTCAAAATGAATTGCAAAAAATTTATCTTTGGTTTCGATCTAATAAATCATCAATAAAATATTCCAAGACACATTACATGGTAACAGATTTGAATAAGGACAATACAGATAAATTTAATATTACAGTAAGGGAAAACAAGATTCAAAAAGTTAATTCGACTAAATACCTAGGACTTTTAATAAATAATAAACTGTCATGGACTCCACATATTTCAATGGTTGACCACAAAAACTCTAGAGCAAATAAACTGTTGGCAAAAATGAGACACCATTTAAATATATGTAAATGCTTGTATTTGTCTAATTTTAAATAGAGGAATCAGCTGGCTCTGTATAAAGATAAATTGTATTGGATTCTCGACAAGCGTTTGCACAAACCGTGCTTAATCAGGCCAAAGTAAATAATCTTTTACTCTGAAGGATTCTAAGCACCAAAAAATGTTATTCCGCCATATTGAGCATGCAGTTTAATTTTTGCATTTAACTGTTGCTTATTTTTGCTTCTTCCTAAACTTACTTACAAACGCTCATCAATGCATATTCAGTAATATATGCAATGCATAGGCGCCAAACGTAGTTGTGCAGAGCGTTTTTGGACGCTTGGGAATTCTTGCGGGTGTCAAAAGACCTGAAATTTGATCAAGAAATTGATGTGCAGTTAGTGTGCAAATCCAATTCTGGGAACACTATATTAAATATAGCGCAATGTATATATATGTTACCAGTAAAACAGTTTAGGTGCCCTAGCAGTGTGAGAAACTTTCCTAAATTAAATGGGAAGAAGTTCATCTGCGAAAATGTTCGTTTGCACCTACAAATAAACAAAGCGCTGAAATCACGAAATACCATGTAGGTCAAGTCAAAGTTTAACACAGGTCTTTTTCTGGCGTCACAATTACTGATGTTAAAATATGCTGAGACGTTTGGTCATTCAAATCAATAAATAAAGGCAATATTTTGAAGCATGTGGTTTTAAGCGCCAACCACATATAAAAATGGTTGTTTAATAATATTGCCAATGCGGGCACTTGTTATTCAGTCACCTTAAAAAATTGACTCTTTAATAATTATTCTGTGTATAGCCCCAAAAATCGCTTTGCTGCACATATGCCATGACGAACAATAACTTCAAAATCACTAATATAGTCTACGATTTTATCTACAAGATTGATGTGAAATTGCATATTGTGACTAAATACTCTTTTTATTATCATAGAAAGTTTATTTTTTTAGGGACAAGAAGCGTGTAGTTCGCTTTAAATTACAAGAGACATAACAAATAGTTTTAAAGATAATGACAGAATAGCAAAATAGGTTTTTCAAGTGCTGTTACATTTGTTGGTGATTACTAAGCATTTCGTACTGGTTCAAAAAACACCATGTATTTAAAAGTTTAGCACCTATGAGCGCAATGTGTACTCGAGAGATCTGGGCAAGCAGCCACTTCCATGCAAAAAACATGAGATATGAATTTCAAAGTTAACTTGAATTACGTGGGTAGTTTGAGTCTATAACTGGAAGCTTTAAATCGATACGTTGAAAAGCTAGGGTCCATAAAAGCAACAAAGATTGGGATTAAGCGATTTGGAGTTGCATACACATACACAATTCTGCCACAGCTTTGTCCGGGAGTTTTTGCTTTGTTCATATTTGGTTTTGGGTGGGTCAAGTGTCATTATTATTATATTTATTTTTCCATATTTATTTCTTTCTTGCAATTTCAATTTTGACAACTTGTTTTATTACTTAAAAAAGTTGGTAGGATTGGATGTCCCTTTAGAACTATTTTATTGTACTAACTGATTTTAGTTTTGTCACAATTTGTATAGACTTGTATTATTTGTTGAATATATAGAATTGAATTCTTGTAGCTTTAAATACTTCCTTTTGTAACAGATTGCATGCGCTGCGTAGCTTTATTAGTCAATAAATTTTCCATGTACAATTTTTGTTTAAGAAGGGTAATGCTGTAAAGTGAGTGCACAGATTTGTAAAATAAATACTCAAAGTTTTAAGTTAGGTAAAACATATGATCTTCTTGTTTTTTTTAATACGTTACTTTAAGTGGCGGCAAATAGCTCAACCTGTTAACATTTTGTTATGCTTTATTGAGCATGTGCGTTATAAAAATTATACTTAACTATATGGCTTCAAACTTCCTAGTGACTGTTGATCCATAGCTATGGGAGTTATTTAGTAGTAGATGTTTTACTGATATATATTTATGCTGCTATTTAATTTTTTTGTTGACTTTTGACTCATAAGTTCAGCAGACAAAATTGTTCTCTTTGCAGAGCACCCAAAACAAACTCTTAAATTAAAATGGCTGATAATGAAGAAACATCAAACAAAGATGGTAAAGAAACAGGAAACGAAGGTGCACCTGATGTTCAAAACATTGACTTGGTAAGATTTAGAGATTACCAATACCAATTACCTGATGATATTTGTGAAATATTTACTTATACAAGGAAATTCATATTTTGACAAGGTACACAATAAATCTTTAACGAACTAACCGAATCAGTCAATCAATTAAGAATATTGATGTTAGTCAGGCTTCAAAAACAACTAGCCGGCTGTTGGGTTCGAACTCACATAATCTGGCAATACACTCTCTGCAAGCTAGTTGTTTTTCTAGCCTGACGTTGCATGAATATCTATAATTAATCGACTGATTAGGTTAGTCACTTTTTTTATGTAAGTCATTGGTCAAACAAAAACATTAAAAATGCCGGATCACAGTTGTTGTACACCAGTCATTTCCAACCTTTGCACTGTGGCCCCCTTTGAAAATGGTAAGAAATCCATGGCAACCCTTTTTTTCAACCTTATAAAAATTAAGAAACATCATTTAATTGAAAACTGGCTTATACAGTGACCGGTAGTTAGAATGATAAAATGATATAAATACAACACACAATAAACACAATAGCACATTAATTAGTTATTACTAGGGCGAATATTTTTTGACCTAAAAATAGGAAATTTTGGCTTAAAAAATTAAAATTTTGACAAATTGTGACCTAAAAATAATTTATTTTGACAAAATTTTGACCTGATAGATATACATCGATTTAAATACCCTAGGCGTCGTTAAACACGCATTTTTTACACCGTATATTGCTCTCATAAAGATATAATACGGTTAAAATGACTTTGAACATAAATCAAAACTAATTTTTTTTGATGAAATTGAACGATAAATTTCAAAACAACTAAACGACCAATTTCAAAAGGCTGACTAAAGTTTTTTTGATTTTGTAAACGATTTAAGTGCATTTTTAAAGGATTTTAACTTAAAATTTGACAAAATGTTGACCTAAAATTTTGACAAATTTTGACCTTACGTGTAAATTTTGAAAAAAATTTGACTTTTTTTGACAAGTCAAAAAATTTTTACCCTAGTTATTACATATTTAGTTGATGTGAAGATTGAGCTTGTTTTTGCTCTGACAAATTTTTTAATTGCTGGTTTAGTGGTGGAAAGACCAAGCCGCATGTCATATTGAATATTCAAGACACTGCGCTGTTTTGTCTTTAGAAGTAACATTGTTAAAAACCCACATTCACAATGATATGTTGATGAGAAAGGCAACAGCAATGGCATGACCATTTCATTAAGCTTGGGTACGATTTGCTTAGTTTTGCCTAAAATGTGGTCGAAATATCTTTCTCAAAGCTCAATTTTGTTGCCGTCTCTTCTCTTGCCATACTGGAGTAGACTTAGAGATAATAAATTAAAAAATTAATATTTTTCAAATTTGTTCATGGCCCTCTCAATAAAAGCTCCATGGCCTCCAGGTAGGGAACCCCTGGTGTACACCTATGTGTACGCATCTTTCATTTTTAAATATGTTTTTCTTTTGTATGGGCAACTCAAGAACAGTTGCTTTTAGGGGGGGAACGGGGGGCAAGCAATTTTTAGTCACACTCTCCACAAATGTGTTTTGCCATCTTTAACAAAAAAACGGTGAAAAACTTTTTGCGTTTTGCGCAAACCTGCCAATCGCATATCACAATTGGTTAGCGCTGGGAAGCCCACACTTATTTGGGCAAATTTTTAAAGTTATTTGCAGTATGGCAATTGCTTTGTGTGTAATCACACCTTTTAAAGCACGATTAACACAATGTTTAATTTTTGCGCTTTGGGCGACATTTTAACGTGGTGTAACCTTACAACCGCGAAGGCAATGCCCTCACAACAGGTTTGTCAAAATCAGCTTGATGAAAACCAGTATATTGAGCACGAGCAATTTTTTTGTTCGCAATTCGTCAATAAAGTTAACCCAATTCAAACCGAATAAAAACAATTTTTTTCGCGCTTTGCCCAATTAGGAGTCAACTTTTGTATTTCATGTTCTCTCACTAATATGTAATCACAAAATAACAAATTGCTCTTAGTATGATAATTATTTAATATCTGAAAGGTGCGCAAAGCACAGGACAATTACCAAAGGGGGCGCGGTAAAAAAAGGTTAAGAACCACTGGGTTATACAGTGAACTAAGGTTTTCTGATACCGGATATAATCTTACCGGTTAAACAAATAGCACAGGCAAGGTTTTCAGTTATTTTTCATGCCTTCATACCCTTTTCACTGAAGTTCCTGAGTTCTGGTTGGTGAAATGTTTGCCCCAAACCCGCCGGGATAGCGGCAACAATTTATGAAGTACAGTTGGGAATTATCGCTTACTTTAAATAATGGAAGCCTAGGTCCACTAAAATATTTCAGTTAAATGATGTTTGTGATGACTAGGGCTTATTTTTTGACCTATAAAAGAAGAAATTTTGACCTGAAAAATTAAAATTTTGATCTATTCAAAATACATTGATTTAAACACCATATTGTTGTTTGAAGTACTGCATCAGTGTCTTGGCGTTGTAAACCACACGTTTTTGATGTTTTACTGACTACGGATCGAACACAAATCAGTTTATTTGTGGGTTTATACAAAATAAGATGCTCGTGATTTTAGAAAAATGTTATGTAAAAAAGTTAAAATCCTAGGTAAAAGTTATTGCAGAAAATTAACAAAGACTAAGCATATTATCGTAAAATAGAAAATGAAAAAATGCAAATCACAAGTGAAGACCCAAACTGGTCAATTTATTTGTCCAAATAAGAGATAAACAACTATAAAAAGCAAAAAAGAAATTCGAGCTGAACGTATTCCAATAAACTAGGCCTGGGTGGTTAATTATGCTGGTTCGTGTACACTGTGTTTGCTTTAATACAGTAAAAATGATGTGAGCAGGGGGGTCCAGAGGTGGCACCTGGCCATGCCCCTTGAAAAACATTATTTTGGTAAATTTCTATACAAGTACAATTTTTTCATGTTTCGCGCAAAATTCTATCTATCTTTATTGTGTTTTAGTCTCTTTGAAGTAAATCTGTTAATATCAAAGGTTCTATGTATAAGCCCAGTTAGATTGAATTAAAGTTAACTCATTTTTTACCCTCCGCGATTAATCTGCATTTTGGTTGCATAATTTCCCATGAGTTTGTAAGACAACGAAACGTTTAAGATTAATTTTGTTATGCATCACGATTTGACAACTTTTTGAGTAATCCCTAAAAACATTCAACTGGCAGCCGTGAATAAGACTGTCAAGGCGGCGGTCAACTGTTAAAAGGATGGGCACCCCTGGTTTAGCTTAACAGAATTAAAAAAAAAAACTAACAGAACCGGAGGGACGTGAACAACTTTGACGCTCAAGCTCAACAACAAATCACTCCGGAAACTAATGTGCATAACATACAAGCTGAACAGTTACTTCTCAGCAGCGGTGATGTTCACATTAATCTTCCACAAGGCAACATCGAAGCAGGTGAGCTCACTCTATTGTTTATAAATCATATTTAGTACAACAGTAGTACATTATTGTGAAGGGTAGTTATGCAATATGCTGCATTGCATTGTCACAGATCTCCTGTGTGAACTTTGTTCTTTATTTTGTAATATTAGGCATTAGATCTGTTGTTCTTACTTAGTGCAGACGGGGGATTGATTGACTCATAAGCAAGCACCTTTGCTTAAAGTGCAATGCAGAAATGCTTTGCTGTTGATATCGTAAATAACTGAAGGTTCCTTCAAGTTTTAATACAAGAAACGTAAAACAAATTACCATGTAGTGTTACTTTTTAGATGGAAACCAATGATAAAAATGTGCTCTAGCTAATGTAAGTTTTCAGTAAATGATTGAAAAAATGTTTTAGCCGTCCCCTTGAAATTAATGGACCCAGTTTAAGAATCAATGTTATGACTTTTATAAGCATTCGCATTATGTGAAGAGCAGTATATACGTTTGTGTTAAAACGCCAAACAAGGGTTTCTGTATTGATTAATCGCTTGAAACAAAATTGTGTGTTATTTATTGTACTTGTTGGTCCAGGTAGATAAACTGATTGTTAATGACAGAATCACTGATAAGTCACACTGAAAAAGTCTAAACCAGGGATGTCCAACCTTTTAGCAGAATGGGCCGCATTGCCACTTTAAAAATTTTGATGGGCCGCAAAATCTATTAAATTAAAGAGGTGACGTCATAAGTTACGTCGTATCGTGACGTCATAAAACAACTTAACTTGTAACCACCCGCTCTTCCATAGAGAACTCGTGCGCAACTATACGTAAGTGAAACTTGGCGTAATCGCGCGAAGCCCAAAAACTTGAGTTTACATGCCATATAATGCCATTGTACGACACCTTTGGGCTGATATATTTCCTTTAAAGTTAAAACGGTCCGCAAAAACTAACATTAATAAAAAACACACATTAAGGAAAAAAACACATCTTGCTTAACAATGATGGGTGTGCAAGTGTCCGATGGATGTTGAAATATGACATTAGACTCCATTTATAGTCATAGAAAAGATAGTAGATTAGATCTACATCAAATACTGCGCGTTCTAGACGTTTTAAAGATAGCCAAAACAATGTTTTAAATAAAGGCTACTGAAAGTGAGAGTAAGTGGTGGGCCGCACGTAAACATCAGGCGGGCCGCAGGTTGGACATCCCTGGTCTAAACCTTAACAGACTTCCAAAACATAATGTTAAGCTAGGTTTAGCCAGTACGGCAGAATGCTGGCGACTTGGCGACTATGTCGGCTGAAGAATCAACCAGAAAACCGGAAAATTGGTGCCAAAATCTTTTAAATTTAAATTATTTTTTTTTTCAATTGGCAGAAATTAATTTTGTTAAAAATTACGGTAGTGTGAAGCACGTTTGTTGGCACAAGGGCGTATCCAGAAATCCAAAAAGGGACGGTTCCGAATTTTCAACTTAGGGAATTCCCCGTTTATCTGTCTAAAGTTAATGACGTCATAAAATAGTGGCGGATATGACATCATAAAACAGCGACTGTAATGATGTCATGAGTAATAAAAAATCATCAGAAAGAGCCAATAAACGTCCAGCAAAAGCGAACCTTTAGACGCAAAGCGAACACGTGCGTCGTCCACACTCCTGCCAGGCGCTTATTGTGCAATCGTTAACTTTAGGCGAAAAACGAAAACAAGACCGTGAAATATGTGTGATTAATTTTGGTAGATCCATGTATGGGACTGTACGCTAAATTACAAGCACGTCTTTCGCCACCAACAATACTGAACGAAGATCGTTTTTGCCGGGTGTTATTCGATTAGCGCGACATCTGTGCCGAGCAGTGTGTGAAGTCAGCGAAAATACAAGCACGTCTTACACCAGGGAGTCGTCAAATAATAATGTAGTTCAGTGTTTGTAAACGTTTCTAAGTCGGGGCATATCTTGCGTGCGAAGCAAGCACGATTTTTTTTTGGTATAACAGCATTTCGCTTAAATTTCTTGAAATTTTTATTACATTGTCGAAACTGAAAATACAAAAAAGTTTAACAATATATGTCCAATATTTTTGAATACATTTTCGTTTGTCCATGACGCACTTGTCAGCCTTCCATTGCGCAACGGTAAAGAAGCGCTGATCAAATTGAAAAGGCAGCATCAAAGCGTAAACAAACTGGACGTGGGAAGTTTATTCACGTAAAGTGCGAACATTTTTTTTTACTTACTTACACAGTTAATGGCCAAAAAGTATTTCAAATGGACTCTTGTATAGTTTGTCAAAGAGGCTGTGGGCGGATCCGGCCCTCAGGCCGTAGGTTGCCGACTCCTGTCTTAAACTGACATCTGATATAAACATGGACAGCAAACAGTGAGAAAGATCAGCACCGCCTAACTTAGTGGTTCTCAAACTGGGGTCCACGCTCCTTTTGGGGTCCACGAGACTATTTTCTGGGACCGCGAAGCACCTAACAAAAAATCAACACGACGCTCCTGAAGAAGAAATTTTTTTGTGCAATAAACTTTTCAGGCAACTTACTTTTACAAACCAAGCTGATTATTATTATCATTAGTTGTTCATTCACGTTATGGCTAGGGATGCTCAAAGTAGAATATCGAATCCTTGGATTCGAATCCAGATGGGATTCGAATCCAATTCTGCCATTTATTTCGGGTAATTGGAACCGATATAATTTAATGTTTTACCGCCGATTGTTGCGCCTAATTGCACAAAAAAGTTGGCCTGTCGCCGCGGCGACCAATTTATAGTGCTTGCTTTAAATGTAACCTCGTAGTGCAGTGTAATCGTTTTTTCGGGCGACCAATTACCGCGTCTCGCGATAACGTTCGTCTAATAATTAAGTGTCAATCAAGCGTTATTGGGCGAGCGGCCAACGTGTAATGTCAGGTGTGGAGTTCGCAATTTCCCTAAATGCGTTAAGTTGCAAAAGTAACATAGCGTTGCAAAACGTGCTGGCCGTCCACAAAATGCGCTATGGGGTTACTTCAGGTCAACTTTAGGCCAATATTCAGGGAAGTTATGCAGTTATGCACAACGTAATTGTCAACCTGGACAGTTGACATATTACGGTTTACAGAACGGCTTCAGATGACAGTTGTTAAGAATGTTAAACATATGAGAGAGTTTTTTAATTATAATGTACACATGTTAGAAAATTGTTTGGGCGATTTATTGCTGTGATTGTGGGCCCTGTAGGGTAGATTAAGATTAATCCCTTCCCCAAACAAAATCGAGGTTAAATAATTTAATAAAAATATACTAGGATTCGCTATTCTGGATTCGTTATTCTAGATTCGAAACCTATTATTCTAGAATACCTTGGGATTCTACTTTGAACATCCCTAGTTATGGCACCCTTAAAGTTGAATTGTCCATTGCAACGTCATAGTGTTGCGTTGTGCTAATGAGAATTACGTTTTTACAGCCTGCTACGCTGACACTGTTGGCTGTACGGTAGCGGTTTTAAAACCGTACGTGATTGCTTCTCACAAAAAAGTGATTTGTTAGAGGTTAACATAGCCAAGCTGATAGCAAAGAAGCAAATGCACCCGTCCCATTAAAACAACGTGTTGTTTTGTGTTTATTGTGTATATTTTAAAAGGACCGTGAGCAACTAAAAAAATTGCTGGGGGACCGATGCGTAATTTTTTTTACAAAGATTGAGAACCACTGGCCTAACTCGACGTTTTCAGCAGGAAAAGGCTGGGACCGCCTGATTTATTGTTGTTGATTGTCGAACACACACTTGCTGATCAGCCAACCCGACCGAATAATGAAATGCGAAAGAAAAAATATCCTGCGTATACGGTCGACCAAACAAGAAACGAAAAACGGCGTTGCGTTTGAATTTGGCTTTGCATTAGCTTGAGACGCGTGACCTAATTAGATTACAAACATTGCCGCTTAGGACTGTGAGTAAAACCCTGAAAAAAACGAACAAAAAACGATAATGTCACAAACATTGCCGCTTAGGACGGTGAGTAAAACCCTGAAAAAAACAAACAAAAAATGATAATGTCACTTACAAAAAGGGGGCGGGGGTCCGAACCCCCCACCCCAACCCCCCCCCTGGATACGCCAATGCATTGGCATATTAAGGATGTATGAGGCTATGCTTTAACACCTAAGGCCTAAAGTATATTTTTGGTTGTTTTAATTACGCAAACGCAAAAAATTTACGAACTTTGGCCTAGTTTTGCTAGGTTCTTGTGTCTTTCTTTTAAACAAATCTATCTATCCCAAAGGTAATATGTATACTATGTGACAATGTGGCATATTGCACTGTGACAATTTCTACTAAATTTTATTATAAATATCATTATTTCGAGCAATATAAATTGGAAATTTATCCAAAGAATACTTTCTTTTTAATCTGATGTTTAGCTGCATGTGTGCACACAATTCGCCTGAAAACAGCTTATCTATATAACAGTTTTAGAGTAAGAAAAGCAGACATGTGCACCCCCAGGCCCCAGGTTGGCATATGCCCCTTATGTATTTGTTAATGACTTAATTTCACAAAAAATTTTGCGCCTTGGGCGCTACGTTTCATTGTCTAATTTACTTATAAGCCTTGTTTATAGCCAAAACATGGCAAGGTTCAGACATTCCTTATGCCAACACATCATTTAAGTTTAGAAGCGCGACCGAAAACCGAAGAATTTTGGCCAAGAATGCTCGTCACCAGAAGGCTGGCAAGATTCTGCCAGCCTGGTCTGACTCTCCTGCTATATAGGACAGCTGCACTAAAATCAATTTTGCGATATTACGCCTTGCGATATAACATTACTCTCCCCAATATATATTACTGACAATTCAACCTGAAAAACGTCAAACTATCGCTTAGCCAAAAAAACCAAAGAGATTAAACAAAATTTTGGATAATTCAAAACATTTAAGCACCTCTTTGATTTGTCTAAGTGCTGTTGAATTAATCTGAATAAAAACTGGCGATGTTATGCAGATCACTATACATTAAACTTTCAGCAGTAAAAAAACGTTGGCTTTGTGGCTCATGAAACATTTATTTATTTTAGCGCAACCTAACCAAATAAAATAGGCAGAATCTGAATTTTCCTTGGGGTTCATGATCCCCAGGTTGGAACAACTTGATCTAAAAAAAATTGTTTATTTTTTGACTTAGGAGAACGTTGGAAACGTCGAAAACGTCGAAAAACCGAAACGTCAAAAACCCGAAATGAAATCTCTCAATCTGGAGGAGTTTTTCAAGCAAGAGGTGAATTACACT
The DNA here is from genome assembly GCF_963924565.1 of Ascidiella aspersa. Lineage (NCBI taxonomy): Eukaryota > Metazoa > Chordata > Ascidiacea > Phlebobranchia > Ascidiidae > Ascidiella > Ascidiella aspersa. The sequence goes on along the minus strand of NC_139452.1, from coordinate 30,976,532 downwards.
GGTCAACAGCAAATTTTAAACGTATATGTGATAGATTGAGTCTTAATGTGTTTTTGGCACATTTTATTTTTTTTGATGTTTTGCTGTATTAATAATATCGTCAAATTGCACACTGTGACCTTATCCAACTATAATGTGACTCACGCAACATTCTATCTGTTTTTCACTGATTTTTTTAAAAACATTATTAGAAAGATCTTTTATTAATGTTTTTGTTATTATTCAGTAGTTAATTTCCAGATGTGAAATCACTTCCTGAGCTTAGTATAAATGTTGTTTAAACAAGTTCTCATGCACTACAGCAGAACAAAAACATAATGAATAAATGTACGGTAGTGCCAGATTTTAATCAGTAATGTTGTTGCTTATTCTTAAAAAAAACTTGGACAGCCTACAGTAGGTGGTCCTTTTTGGTAACAGCCATGTTACGGTGTTGATAGTCTACTTAGTTTAGCATTTAGATGGGTTATGCATGTCACTCAAATGTATATTTTGCACACTTGGTTCGACTTATTTCCAGAAAACCTGGGTTCAGTTAGTGACAAACAAAATAACATTTTAAGCTATAAAACCCCATCACCAAGCATTTTATAAAGGGGAATAGTTAAAAATTCCATGAGAGAAGTACTATTGTGGTGAATCGAGTTATGTGTATAAAAAGTTGTATGTCAGACGTTTTTAAGGCCATGTATCACAGCTGTGTTTTCAAAGTGTTTTTTTCAGAAAAACTAAAATTGTCGATATCTTAAAAATTAGATATGCTAGAGAAAACTAAAGGTATATTTAAAATCAACATAGGAAATACATCTAAGATGAATACTCACATTCTTGTTAACAAAAAAAGTGAAAATTTGTTGACCAGTGTTATTGTTGCTCAACAATAAAGTAAAATGGATTAGTATTAACCAATTTCTTTTGAAGTATTAGCTAAAATCAAACATTGAGAATGACTAGCAGTTCTGTATGCCATCTTTTGATTGTACCTTTGTCTAAAAAACTAAATTTTCAACTTGCTGTTTTGGGAAGCAAAATTCCTGTTTGTATTGTTCTATTGACTTGTAGTTTAAAACATGCAGATAGTAAATAAATCCTAATCTTCTAATGTTGTTGTTTATCCAGATAACACCAACATGAGTATATTCGGCCAAGTTGTCCACATTCACCTACCTAGCGGTGAGTAAAGTGATGTATTATACACATATACACATATAAGGGATTGAACAACACAAAATAGTATGAAATAAGCTATTGCTGCCAGGCATAATATATAACGGAGTGTTGCACGAAATAGTATGCTTATGATTTACTTAACATCAGTATGGCAGAATGCTGGCGTCTTGAAATAAATTGATGCAAAAAAAATTTTAGGTGAAAAAATTTTTTTTGAAAAGCGGAACTATGAAATAACTCTACAATTGGCATAAATTAATTTTGTTATGCCATTTAAAACAAAGTTACAGTAGTGTGAAGTATGTTGTTTAGTGAGAAAAAGCCAGTGTAAGGCATATAGATTGTTTTTTATTTAAAAAAGTACACAATTTTGATCATAGAATTGTTATGTGTATGCAGTTTTACTTTGATTTGGCAAGTACTCCATTATTGAGTTGAAATCCCCATTCCTGTTAAATGTACAGGTATAACATTCACATCGGCATATTAAAGATGTACAAGGCTATGCTTCTCCACCGAAGGCTTAAACTATATTTTTGGTTATTTTAATTACACAAATGTAAAAAAATTTTGTGCTTCGAGTGGACTTTGGCCCAGTTTTTCTAGGTTTATGTGTCTTTGTTTTAAACAAATCTATCCCAAAGGTAATATGCAGACTATGTGGCATGTTGCACTGTGTCTGTAAAAAATTCTATTAAATTTTATTTTAAATATCTTTCTTTGAGAAATATAAATTGGAAAAATTATCCATTGAATATTTATTTTGTTCTTTTCAACCTGGTTTTGAGCTACGTGTTTTCACACAAGTTCGCCTGAAAACAGCATATCTACATTAGAAATAAGAAAAGAAAAAGCAGACATGTACAAGGCCCCAGGTTGTACCTTCGCATGCCCCTTGTGAATTAATGACTTAATGTCACAAAAAATGTTGCGCCTTCAGCAAGGACCGTCCAAAGTGCTGAACAGGTTTTGTGCAAATTACTCCAACAGTTGAATGTCCTACACGAAATGAATATGAAAGTTGTTTCTGTGATGAACCAGTTGCTAAAAATCTAAAAATAAACGCAAAACATTTCTATGATTGGTCTACCAGGCAGTCAGGAAAATAAAAACAAAAAATACCTGAGTGTCAAAATTGGTCTTTGTTTCGGACTAATTGGCTTGCGGAAATTTGTGTTCTGTTTTTGTATAAAAGGGGTTACTTGCTGCAGAACATCATAAAACTGGTTTGGTGTCATTCTAGCATACTGGCGAAATTTTTGCACTTATCGCGTCGGGAGAGCCGCACAAATTCGCTTCTCTCCGTATGCTCTGACGCGGTGTGCATTGACATACATAAGCGCTTGTTGGCGTCGCATCGGAAGGCGCTTACGACGCGATAACGACGGCGGTGTGCATTGGGCTTAAGATATATGTGCAAAAAAGTTGTTCTTAACTAGGGGAGGCACTCCCCCTAAATAGAGTGACGGCAAATTCTCAGGGCGTCGCAAGTACTGCTATAAATATTTTTATATTATGTGCAGTAATTTTTATGGTTACATGTTACGCCTGGTGTGATTTCTGCCTATATTCGGTGTCTTATCCTTTACTTTGAAATTACATGCATGTGTAGTTTCACCTGATTCGTCAGAAATTATTGCAGTTCTAAGCAAAAAAGTGCACAACAATTAGGGCATCCAATGGCAGGAGAGTCTGACTTTTAGACTTTGAGGTCGTGGCAATGCACTAATTGGATCTTAATGTAAACTCTAGGTATAGATAAATAAAAAATATTGGCTGAAAACTCACAAAAACACTATGAGATAGATTTAATAATACTTGACCCACCCGAACCTAAACGATAACCAACACCCTAACTCAAATAATGTGCGTTAATTTATTAATTATTTAAACGCTGGGAAAAAGCCCAAACTCGGGTGGACATAAGTTAATTTCTCGTCCAGGTTATATAGGATTGTTATGTCACACATACATTGATGAATTAGGACCGACAGCGTTTATATAATTATTAAATCAACGCACATTCTTTGGGTTAGGGTGCTGGTTAGCGGTTAGGTTTGAGTGGGTCTTAAGCAGATTTGTTAAGTCAAATTAGTGCATTGTCTAAGACTTCTCTAGCCTTAATGGTCCTAGAGCCTAGACCCTTTGCTTAGAACTGCACTAATTTCTGACGGATCGGGTGGTAGTTTAGTAACTGCAAAATTTGGTTGTGATTTTGTGATTCTCGGTGTCTATAGGCTCATTTAACTCATATTTGAATCTTTTACGACGGATTAGGGCATAGTTTGTCAGAGCAAGGTAGTGTAGTTGACAGGGATGTAAGTTTTGCATAAAGGTTAGACACCAGGTTACGCTTTTCAGTAACTGGAATAATCTTTCGTTTGGCAACTTTATTTCGTCCTAATTTGGAGATGCTTTTGATCTCAAGGTATCTGTGTTTAGCACTGTATGTTTTGTGTTATAGGAAAGTACTTGTGCTTTTATTTGCAAAAAAGAACTTTTTATGCTGTTTTTAACGCTTAAAACTGGGGTCGGAAACCTACGGCCCGCGGGCCGGCACGCCGCCTCTTAGGAAGCGCGAATTATCTTTGTACGTGCGATTTGTTATGTTTTGCTGCTGTCTTTTCAACTAGATCAGTGCCTCGTTACCATTGCGCTGTGGAAGGCTGCCAAGTTCGTCGCGGACAAACAAAAAACGTATTAACAAATATTGGACGTATATTTTTTAACTTTTTTTTATTTTCGGCAAAGTAATATAAACTTGAAATTTAAAAGAAATGTCGGTATGCCGAAAATCGCGCTTGCTTTGCTCGCCTTCTACTTTAAAGTACACTTCCTTCCACTTCAAGGTTAACAAACACTCAACTAGATAAACTATTAAGGTTATCGCGTTTCTTTAAGGTAGTTTTATTACAATTTTCATTAGTAGTATGGATGATGACATGTGGACTCAAATTAAAACCAAACAAGCGCTATTTTTTCGCGCTTTGCGCCAACACTTTACTGCCTGCATGAATGTAATTAAACACGTTTTAAGTGCTTAAAAAGATCCAAGGCCCGTCGGATTCACACTGTTGTTCTAACATTTTAATAACACATTTTCTCATTTTGTGCGGCCCGATAGACCTTGCTGGGTTTGGTTTTGGCCCGCGACTAGAAAAAGGTTGCAGACCCCTGGCTTAAAAGGTTAGGACTTCCCAAAGATAAAACTTTTACGCTCATTGTTTTTAGTAATAAAACAGTGTACAATGCAAATTATAATATACCCCAAAAAGCAAAGTTGCTTGTTGTGTCAACTAAAGGAGTAGGTTAAATTTATTTCAATATAAACTGGAAAGACGCTAAGGCGAAATTTATTTTTTAATTTAAATTATCAACTTGAGAAAAATGCGTAACCCGTTTAAAACTTAAAAATGCTTACTGATAAAACTGCTGCACAACGCGCAATAATTACCTTGACCATTAGGCGGTTACACTGAGCTACGCTAGCGCAATTCTCCAAGTAAAGAGACTCATTTTTATGTTTGGGAGAAATTAATTAAGATTATTGCGACGCCTCTCGTGCTCTGCCGCGCATATTGCTCCTCTTCATTTCAACAAAAACATCCGTCCGATGGACAAAGCAAGCCAAAAATAGTTAATTTAAGAGCTAATAAAAACGCAATTAGGTAAATTCGGTGAGCGCGGATATTTTTGTTGGAAATTTTGGGCACTAGCACTTATTTTCAGCATGTGCGCAAAATTTTGGGCACATGGTAAAAAATTAGAGGGAACACTGCCATAAGGTGAATTTAGCTAATTAGCTATATTTTCTGACAGTACCCCATCCATGCACATTATACCTAATGTTATACAAAATTAGGAAAACAACACTTTCTGCAATGCTCTGTGAAATCTGCCCGAACAGCAACGCCAAACATTGTCTGACAAAACGGAAAAAAAAGTTTTAAGACAAATTTGCAAGCTTTTTCAGCACGTCATTTTGTAGCATTAATAAAACAGTCAAATGTTTTATTGTGATGGATTGCATAAAATTCTGATGTTGTAAGATTGATCCGACCGATCAGGAACAATAAAGTGAATTTTATTGGTATTTTGGAACAATATTTAATCTTTTATGACCATTGTTGTTGCTATTAATTTCAAAGGCAGTAAACAGTAACAGAATACAGATGGAAGTAAAATAATGAAAGACATTTGGATGGTTTCTCAAACTGATAAAGCATTGCAATGTCTAAATACATCTTGGTGTCATCTAACAAATATATAATGCTAACATCTCTTCTTGGCAAACTTCTATATTTGAGATAACAGTTGTATTTGCAATTGCGTAATATTGTCTTTGTGTTTTGTTGTCGATTTTGTTTGTCAGTTGTAGTATTAAAGGTGAGCTGCAATTTCCCAATGGTTATGTAGGATTTGGAAACAATTACATTTTTTCTTTAAACCAGGGGTCGGCAAATACTGGGTCGCGACCCCAATTTCGGTCGCGGGACCATTCAGTTGGGGTCGCCAAAGCCTTATTAAATTTTAATAGCGGCCTATATTTTTAAGTTTTTGAAATGTTGCCGACCTCTGTCTTAAAATTTAAATTGCCCCCTGAAAAATCCCTATATGCGAGCCTTATAATGTTAAGCTTATAATTTTTCAGTTTCACAAAACGATTGCGAGACGTCAGGGCATTTTTAGTGGGTCGCGCCAAAAAATCATTACACACCTTGCTAGAAACTATTGCACTAAGTTAAGTAGTGGACAGAGTTGAAGGGGTTATGGTGGGGAGTTGGTGGGGCTGCAACCCCTGGAACCCATATTGGTTGTTAAATCATATTTGTCACCTGAATGAGACATCACAAGTAGTAAAACTCAAAGCTTCTTTCCGTTGTGTTACAGAACCCTTTCTCTTTAAAAATGAACAAAATGCGCAACATATATATTTGTCTTAATGAATAGAAACACAATAAGTTATTGTTTTTTTTAGCAAAGCTGTTTTATTAAAAACAGCTCGAAGTATTTGGGTCGCGAGACCTCGGTACTAATAATTTTGGGTCGTGCCAAAATGTATTTGTGGACCCTTGCTTTAAACCAGCTAAGATTCTATATGAAATTTATTTACCATTTTGTGGTCCTGTCTCACAGCAAGCAAGATAAAATCTAAACATTTGTTTCATTTGTGTTTCTTGGGAGCAACCCATTTATAGCTGGGCTAACTGTGCTTTCTACACCATTTAATGCTCTCCTACAATATTTTGTAACCTTCAGGGCTACTAGGCATTGTGTAAGCTAGTACCAGGCTGTTGTTTGTTCTAAAACATATATAAAACTTAACAATATCCCTACATAGTTTTTGTGTCCAGAATAAATTATGCGGGCCATTTGGGGTATTTCAGGATATATTAAACTAAGAATCAAGTGCTATTGATGAAGGAAAACTGTTCTAGTTACCACTCAGGAGTCTAAAAAGTGAAAAAAATAGGCAATTATTTTTTGCTCTTAAATTCATCACCTTACTCCAAATCCGATGTAACATGTTACTACAAAATGGAAGAAAAACTATAAAGTCGTTTTTTGAATGAATATTAATAACATTAAACTGGAAAGTTATATTTTAATGGCAGTAACAATTACCTGCAATTACAAATCACTTCAAAAATATATCTCTCCGGTTATACTAAACCATTTGCAGTATCTTTTAGTTTCTTTTCACTTCAAAAAAAATGTAAGTAGAAATAATTTGTTTTAATTGGATATATTCACAAATGTAACTCAGCAACATAAAAGTACTTGTTCCATTTTGATTTTCATACCAAGGTGTTTTTATTTGGTATCTGCTGCCAAAATGTTGGTTTATACTTTGTTAACACCAGAGCAATTTCTATCTTTGTCTATTGTTGTTTGACACATATTTCGCATAGGTGTGCCACTGAATTGGTTTAGCTCTGTTTGTGTGCCGCAAGTTGAAAAAAATTGCAAAGCGTAGGTCTAAAGTATGTAAGTGCCTTCTTTACAAAGCAAAAAGGTGTAAACAATTAGTGAAACAAAATTTTGGGAAACAATTTGGTTTTGCACTTTGGTTATACTCAGTTCTGTCTTACTACATATAACTGTTTAACTCCAAGTCTATTAGCTTTGTTATTTGCTTTTTGAGAGTAAACTTATATATTTCTGAATGATTGCTTGCTAAATAGAACGAACAAGTGTTACAGCTTGTGATTAAACTCACCCAACTATTTACTGCTGCAAAACAAAAAGCAATCGATGAAGCCAAAAGTAAGAAATTCAGCAACAAAGCAGCATTTGATGATTATGTGGAGAGACATGGCAACAGGGTAGGTATGACAGGAATAACTGGAATTGGAAAAACTACAGCTTTTAAAGAGACACTAAAACAGGTTAGAGATGGACTACTAGCAGGCCAATTGCTTTTTCAATACTTACGGAATTTAAATCTAAATAAACCATTGAGTGTTCTGGAACTCCTATCATCCAACCCAAACTGGAAACACACAAAGGAAATAGATGATCAAATACTGAAAAGACTTTCCAAATCCAACAAGCTGTTTATCTTCCTGGATGGTTTGCACGAACTTGGGTTCAAGAATCTTGACTTGGATGCTCCAGTGATCGGATTGTACGATCGGTTGTCATTCTACAAAACCTACTCCGTGGCGACATTCTTCCAAATGCTCACAAGCTGCTTATTTCACGACCGGGAGCTTTTATTAAGTTACACCCAAGCTGCAAGCCCCACTTTGTAGTCAAGGTAATAGGCCTCAGCGTAAGCTCGCAAGATTTTTATTTCCGACAAATTTGCCCAAAGCAAGAAGATTATGAAAAGGTCACCAAGTCACTTGATCAAAACCCACATGCAAAGGATTTGTGCTTTCTTCCTATGTTTGCCAAAACCGTCGCACCTTACATTATAAAGCATGACACTAAAAATGGCACTTTCACACTCACAGATGTGTTTGCCACTTTTGTGTCTGATTGTATTCGCTCGCCTTTAAAAACACCCAAAAGAATTTTGCGCAAACTTTCGCACTTGGCATTTATGTGAATGCTCAATGACAAGGTTAACTTTTATATGAATGATTTTGCCAAAGCTAATCTTAATGCTGCTGGTTTGGAAGATTTTATCAACATGCAAGTTTCTTCCACAGACCCTGACCTCAAAATACTGGAGGGGGACAAAGTTTTTTATCTTTATCCACCTCCTTTGGCATGAATTTTTCGCAGCACTCCATCTTATGTTCGATACAGACCTTGAAACTTTTTCTAAACAGCTTCAAAGCATGTAAAGTGATGAGTGGGAGATGGTTCTACGATTTCTTTTCGGGTTGCTGAACACGGGAATTCATCGTAAGCTAAAGCCCATATTTAAAATCTCTTCTGCTGATATTGCCAGGAAGAAAAGTTTGCTTAAAGATCTCAGTTTAATATAATGAAGATTTGTTTTGACGAACATCAAAGCTTTACTGTTAAATAGTTTTACTTATGAATAGGTTAAAATATCACAATTATCGGCACTGTAACTTTATTGTGGTAAAAAATACTTAATAAAGGCTAGATCACAATTGTTGTACACGCATGCGTATGTATCAGTGAAAACATGCAAACTTTCCTCGCAAACTTGCTTAAAGCTATACAATTTGAAATCAATTAAAATACGACCGAAAATTCCCGTTAAAAACGAACTAGTCCTGCTACAACCAGTTGCTTCTATGAACTTTTTTGTTAGGTTTATCATGTTTTGTAAATCTTGATTTTGTATATTTCTAGCTGCTGGCAAACCTGATGAACGCTCCATTGCAGAGGCCGGTGAGTCATAGATACTTTACTGTGTTTAATGCATTTGTTAATTGGTGAGGTGGGATTGTGGAAAGCATCCAGTGGATGTGGGCATTGAGGTTTAAACCACAGTTTATTATAATGAAGATTTGTTTTGACAAACATCAAAGCTTTACTGTTAAATAGTTTTACTTATAAATAGGTTAAAATATCACAATTATTGGCAACTTTATTGTCTTAAGGGTGGATATTTTTTACCAATTGAAAGTGGTCCAAGACTTATAACATAAACCTTTAAGGTTGAAGTGAAACAAAATGCCAACCACCAACTTCTGTAATTATGTTTTATAGAAACCAAATTTAATTTTGGTTAACTGTGTCATAACATATAAATGCTGGCATCACCAGGCATTTATACTTTCTATTTTTTGCATTACTGTACTAGTGTTATTGGATACGTTTGCAAAACACTGATGATGGCAAATTTATGCTAAGCGCGTTAGAAATTTTTAAAAAATGTGAAAGTATTATTAATTATGCATTAACTTGTAAATCTATCACAATTAATGATACTTGTTTTTATAAATTTACTTAATATTGTTTAAACCAGTTTTACAGAGACTGTTATTTTGTGTTTCCAGATGCATCCTTAAGAGAAGCCCTCAATGAATATGCTGAGAAGATCATTGGAACTCTGCCGACTGGACTGTGTGAACTTGAGGCCATAGTGCAGCGTCAATCAACACCGGAGATGTTTGGTGCAAAAGGATTGATTCCCAGCATAACACCAAACTCTACCAGGGTTACAGTGGATAAACTGGGTGCTACTGCAAAGGAAAATGCAGTTGAAGAGGCTAAAAGTAAGAAATTCAGCAACAAAGCTGCGTTTGACGATCATGTTACAAGGTATGGAAACATTATTACTTTGATTGGTTTCGCTGGAATTGGCAAAACTACATTTGCTAAGCAGTATTTCAAGCACAGTAGAGACATATTAAAAAAGCATGTCAGAGATGCAATAACAGCTCACGATAGTTCGTATTTGGCATTTCTATATCTTGAGGAATTAGATAATGATAAGGTTATGAGTGTTCTTGAATTTCTTACAACCTCAACCAAAAATCCCAATCTGAACTGGAAGTGTCAAGCAGGTTTAGAGAATCAACTTTTGGCCAGAATTTATAAATCCAATAATGTATATATTGTAATGGATGGTATGGATAAATGTAGGTTTAAAGACCTTTCATTGGATGCTCCAGTGATAGGTTTGTACGATCACGCTAAGCCAGTTGTCATTCTCCAAAACCTTCTACGAGGCGACATTCTTCCAAATGCTCACAAGCTGCTTGATTCACGACCGGGGGCTTATCACAAGCTACACCCAAGTTGCAAGCCCCACTTTCCAGTACGGGTAATCGGCTTTAATAAAATCTCTCAAGATTTGTACTTTAGAAAGATTTATCCAAACCAAGAGGATTATGAAAAGATAGAAAAGTTACTCGAACAAAACCCATCAGCTAATGCTTTGTGTTTTATTCCAATATTTGCCAAAACTATAGCACCATATATCATAAAATATTGCACAAATGATAGCTCATTCACTCTTACTGATGTTTTTGCCTCGTTTGTTGACAATTGCATTCGCTCCCCAAAGTTTAAAAATAACCCAAATATTTTACATAAACTTTCGCACTTGGCTGTTATCGGAATGCTCAATGACAAGGTTAACTTTGGTATGGATGATTTTGCCGAAGCTAATCTTGATGCTGCTGGTTTGGAAGATTTTATCAACATGCAAGTTTTTTCCACAGACCCTGACCTCAAAATACTGGAGGGGGACAAAGTTTTCTTCTTTATCCACCTCCTTTGGCATGAATATTTTGCAGCCCTCCATCTGATGTTTGATACAGACCTTGAAACTTTTTCTAAACAGCTTCAAAGCATGGAAAGTGATGAGTGGGAGATGGTTCTACGATTTCTTTTCGGGTTGCTGAACACGAATATCCATCGTAAGCTAAAGCCCATATTTAAAATCTCTTCTGCTGATGTTGCCAGGAAGAAAAGTTTGCTTAAAGATCTGATCACTTCGCTTGGGTCCCAACTTTCAACATGTTATGATTACAGCTTTAACTCCCAATTGTTTAAGCTTTGCAGTTTAGCACAGGAATCCAATGATGAAGGCATCTCCAGGTCTCTGGCTGATTCCCTTCCTAAAAAGTTTCGCATTGTGCTTGGAACGATCGTTCCCAGTGAAGTGTCAAGTCTCTGTCATGTGCTTCGAGCAACACAAAGGGACTTGGTCATCAGCATCGGGGATTTTTACAGCTCAGTCACTTTTTCTGGCAATGGTTTAGAAATGTTGATGGATACAATGGCACTCACCAACCACCAGGTTAGTATGGGTGTAGTATTTTTCTTCAACTTTTTAATTGTTAACTAAACTGGTATATAACCAAAATAGACCTAACATTTTAGTTACAAGACATGAAAAACAAACAAGCAGGTTGTCATTACATATCAATCTTAACTCTATAATATATTTTACGTACCTATTTCTTTTTTGTAGATGAAAGAAGTGTTTGTGAATATAATTTATTTTTAAGTCATTTTTATTTTGTCTTTTAATTACATGAAAAGTAATGTCACCAAATGTCCATCATAAATTTGCCATTCTGTCAATTGTGTAACATCATCTTTTTAAAGGGCTTATTTTGTATTTTTATATTTGAGCTCTTTGTATAAGTTGTATTTAAGTTTGTCAGTTATAATCAAAACTTGTAACAATTTTGTGTAGTTGAAACTTCTGAACCTGAGTGACAACAAGTTGGGGTCATGTGGGTTGAGTTTCCTGGCAACAAGTGTAGGCAACATAAACCAGCTGGTGTTGAGGGATTGCGAAATCGCTGGATTCGATCTGCAACCTCTGACTGACGCCATATCACGAATGGATCGACCGGTAAAATATTAAACAGAGTTGTACTCGTTTATAGACTATCTTGAGTTGTATTTAGAGTTGTGTTTGTTTATAGACATTCTTGTTTTATAGATGGAGCTTTTGGACCTGAGTGACAACAAGTTGGGGTCACGTGGGTTGAGTTGCCTGGCAACAAGTGTAAGCAACATAAACCAGCTGGTGTTGAGGAGTTGCGCAATCGCTGGATCCGATCTGCAACCTCTGACTGACCCCATCTCTCGAATGGATCGACCGGTAAAATATTAAACTGTACTTGTTTATAGACTATCTTGAGTTGTATTTAGAGATGTGTTTGTTTATAGACATTCTTGTTTTATAGATGGAGCTTTTGAACCTGAGTTACAACAAGTTGGGGTCACGTGGGTTGAGTTGCCTGGCAACAAGTGTAAGCAACATAAACCAGCTGGTGTTAAGGAGTTGCGCAATCGCTGGATCCGATCTGCAACCTCTGACTGACCCCATCTCTCGAATGGATCGACCGGTAAAATATTAAACTGTACTCGTTTATAGACTATCTTGAGTTGTATTTAGAGATGTGTTTGTTTATAGACATTCTTGTTTTATAGATGGAGCTTTTGGACCTGAGTGACAACAAGTTGGGGTCACGTGGGTTGAGTTGCTTGGCAACAAGTGTAAGCAACATAAACCAGCTGGTGTTGAGGAGTTGCGCAATCGCTGGATCCGATCTGCAACCTCTGACTGACCCCATCTCTCGAATGGATCGACCCGTAAGTTCACCAGACAATAATACAAGCTTTCGTAAAATTTTTTTTTTCTAGCACTGCATTTTCTTACTCTTGTTTTTTGTAAAAAATAAGAATAAACTTCATATTAAATATAAAAACTTATGCACCATTCATTTGGGAACATGTCTTTTTTGTATGGTCCATACTGGCGCTAAATTTAATGCACAATGCTATGCAAATACTATTAACACCCTCAATTTTGTTCCGACTTATGTAGATGAGGGAGTTGAATCTGAGCTTTAACGAGTTGGGATCGCAAGGACTCGCTTTCCTCCAAACTTGTGCCCACAATGTACAATACCTGTGGTTATATGGATGCGACATCGATGAAGCTGATGTGGATTCTCTGTGCAAGGTAGGCATCAATGAATCTATGGATTCTTTGCGCAAAGTAACCTTCATGCAGCCAAACACGAGCCTAACATTTTGTTGTTCTTATGTAGATGAGGGAGTTGAAAAATCACATCCATAAGCATTATCATCAAACCACATAATTTTGTAAAAACACAATATTAATTTTATTTGGTTATGTACTGTTTAATTCAGTGGTAGGTTAACTGTGGGCCACGAGTTACTTTTGAAAAGTTTGGTGTTATAATGTAGTTGTGGGCCGCGTGATAGCCGTACAAACAATCATTGCACTTTATTTTAAAAGTTTGTGTGGATAAGATTTTTTTATTGTGTCAGCGTTGTTGAGCCCCGCTTGAGAGTGCCTGTAAAAATATATTTTTTGCCAGCTTTAACTGTATGTAAATGCGAAAATTGTTCTGCTTCGCGCATATTTTCTTCATTTTATGGTATGTTTTACATATTGGTAAACTTTTTTTGTGTTTCCTAGATATAGTGTTAATCTTTTCGCTAAATAAAACCAAATAAACGCAATTTTTTTACATTATGCGCTAATTAACTGGATTTTAGCTTCATATCTTTGTACGAGTTCGTTCAAAGCAACTGGTGTTTTAAAGAACAATTGTAGTTTGACATTATTCTGATGCCTTTAAACTCAAAACAAATATCCTGGAGCCGCCCTTGTTTTACAAAGTGGGTTGCGACAAAAAAAAGACTGCTGGTTTAATTCCATATTTTGCAATGTTAGGCAAACCACGATGAAAGTGATAAAGAATCAGATGTTAGCTCATCTGACAACAGTGAATATGAAACGCCCACTGGATATTTGCCTCCTGTAAGTTAGACCTTTAATTTCACACAACAAACTGTTTTGCTAAACATTGAAAACATTCAAAGTTAGTGCTTTCCTAATATAATTTGAATAAAATATAATAAATTGACTAAAAAGGACAACTAATTTTATCGAATTGTGCTGCAAAATATTAAAGATGTTTCACATGTTTATAATTTTTTTTGAGCTTAAAGTTTAGTCATGTTTACTCCAAACCCATACATCACAAACCTGAACATTTTTATTTAATTTGGCAGGATCACAAACAAATTGATAAAGATTCTGGAATATTTCACTATTGTTTTAAATTTTCACTACTTTTTATAAAAATAGCTTTTTTCATAAATAAACTAAATTTCAGTGTTACCATCTAAAAATATATAAATTTTGTTATTATTTTTATTGCCTTTTACACAAAAGCATATTTACATGAAAGATGCTTAATTATTCTTGTTTTTTCTTACCAATAAAATTTTGAATGAAAGATATAGAGTTTATTTTAAATTTTGGTTTAGCTTGCATTTTAGTTACATGTTTCTTACGATGGTAAATAGGACTGAAAAAAGTACATTGAATAAAATAAACACTTACATTAAATATATGTATCAAACTTTGTTTAAAGCATTTATCTTTTTTGTTGTTGTAATTTTGTGAAAAGATTAGTGAATGAAATACCATCCAAGAAAATATAAATTTATTGAACTAGTCACAAAGTAGAAAAAAAAAACTGTTTTTTATTGTTGGTTTATTCCATTTATTTATATATTATTGTCCAGGTTAAATTTGGTATTTATTAAGTTCAGTACTTCAATGTTTGCATGAAAAAAAACTGGACTTAAATAGCAGTGATTGTTTGTTTTATTTTTAATTTAGGCGGATAACAATGAAAGTGTTAATGATTCAGATGAAAGTTCATCTAACAGCAACGAACATTCAACTACCTCAGGAACACATCATCCCGTAAGTTATACTTTGAATTTCACACAGCAATCTGGTCATTGCAGCCAACAATATACCAATACTTCTTCCTAACTATTTGAAAAATTAAGCTCATTTAATTCCATCACTGCTTGCTCTTTATTCATAATAGAATTCTCTTGGCATCAGTGGACCGGGGGCATAAGGGGCAAATGTAACACAAAAATGTATACACAAAAACACAACCTTTAAATATATGCCACCATTCTATTTTTAATTTAGGTAGCTAACAATAATGATTCCGATGAAAATTCATCTGTGAACAGCGAACATTCAACTACCCCTGGAACACATCAGCCTGTAAGTTATACTTTGAATCTCGCACAGCAACCTGGTCATTGCAGCCAGCAATATACCTATACTTCTTAACTATTTGAAAAGTTAAGCTCATTTTATTCCATCACTGCTTTTTTTTTATTCATAATATAATTCTCTTGGCATCAGTGTTACACTACAAAAATAGCTAGGTTTATTACATTTTTAACAGTCCTTTGATAGAAAATTCCAACTGAAGGTGCAATAGATAAATATCACATATTCACCAAAAAATATTAATTTAGGCATACCTACTTACTATATATTTAAGTTTCAAGTACCTATCAAACAAACAGCGCACTCAGGATTTCTTATTTAGCCAAACATTACATAAATATGTAATTTAAAGAAGTTTGTTTTAAACACATGGCAAAGTGTAAATTATGACTAAATATATTCAAGTTGTTATCGCCGAATTAAGAAGTTAACTTTCTGCATTTGAAGTCAAGAGTTGAAAAGTAAATTGAACAAAATAAGCATTTACAATAATTATACATAACATCCAAGAAAATATAAATTTATCTAACTAGTCACAAAGTAGAAAAAAACCTGTTTCTATTGTTAATTTATTCAATTTATTGATATATATATACACTGACAACATGTTTGGCATTGTCCAGGCTAAATTTGGTGTTTATCAGTTTTAGTGCTTCAATGTTTGCATGAAAACTCTTGACTTGACTAGTAATGATTGTATGTTTTACTCGTTAAAACATTTAACGGTGGGCTTGTAAAAATCTTAATGAACCGGGCTTTCAATATTTCACCATTTTATTTTTAATTTAGGCTGATAACAATGAAAGTGTTAGTGATTCGGAAAACAGTTCATCCGACAGCAGCGAAACTACCACTGAAACACATCACTCTGTAAGTTATACTTTTCACACAGCAATCTGGTCTTTGCAGCCAACAATACACCAATACTTCTTCCTAACTATTTAAAAAGTTAAGCTCATTTTATTCCATCACTGCTTGCTATTTATTCTTAATAGAATTCTCTTGGCATCAGTGGAACAAAAATCCGGTAGTTTCAAACTACTAATCTGTGAAGTGCTATTGCATTTACTGATAATCAGAACTATTGTGTTTGATACTGCTACATAAACTGTTATATGTGCATGACTTTATAAGATAATTCGTTTTTATATATCATAAATACTTTTCCATATACCAGAGCGCTGACGATGTATGTGATGAAAATTCCAACGACAGTTCACCAAGTGGTAGCAACGATCACCCACCGACTAGGGACGGCTCTTCGGTAAGTTAGTTGTAATTATATCTTGGTATTAAATTGTTTGGTTGTCAAACTTAAGTCTTACTTAGGGCAGTATGAGATAATTTGAGTATGTCAGTGGGTTATATTAACTGAACTAAGAAAGAAACTTAGTGATAGTCAAATATAAATATAATTTTGTGACGTTTTACTGTGTGAAACTTAGAAGTTAAATGCTGACGACCCCCAACCTAACAGTGGAACTTCAAGTACGCAAGCTGATGCAACTAAGGAACAGCCCACTACAAGTCAAGTAAGTGTAAATAAGTTATTTCAACACACTTTTGCTCGAAATACTGTTATATACCTACAACAAAAAAGTAAAAAAGGTTGCCTGCAAACGTAATCCATTAATATAATTTTCTTCAAGCAAGGTTAACTAAATGTATGCACTTCTTCCCACTTCTGTGCCACTTTATTGTAAGACTGGGAAAAGTACACTGAACCAGATAAACATTTATATTATATATACCGTGCAGCTGACTGGAAGGTGGTCCATTGGACCCTTCGCTGCTCTGGCCGTATCGCGCGTGAATTTGTTTTTTGTCATAGCTTACTTGTGTATTTTAATTTAAGCGCTAACGGAAAAATAAACATTACTTACTTACTTACTTACTTATATGTATTAAACTTACTTTAAAGCAATTATATTTGTTGTTGTTGTAGTTTTGTGAAAAGATTAGTGAATGAAATAACATCCAAGAAAATATCAATTTGTCTAACTAGTCAAAAAGTAGAAAAAAACTGTTTCTATTGTTGGTTTGTTTAGTTTATTCCATTTATTTATATTTATATACACTGACAACATGTTTGGCATTGTACATGTTAAATTTGGTATTCATCAAGTTCAGTACTTCAGTGTGTGCATGAAAAAAATCTTGACTTAAATAGTAGTGATTATTTGTTTTATTTTTAATTCAGGCGGATAACAATGAAAGTGTTAATGATTTAAATGAAAGTTCATCTAACAGCAGCCAGCATTCAACTACCACTGGAACACATCATCCTGTAAGTTATACTTTTAATCTCGCACAGCAATCTGGTCTTTGCAGCCAACACTTCTTCCTAACTATTTAAAAAGTTAAGCTCATTTTATTCCATCACTGCTTGCTCTTTATTCATAATAGAATTCTCTTGGCATCAGTGGAAAAAAAATCCGGTAGTTTCAAACTACTAATCTGTGAAGTGCTATTGCATTTACTGAAAATCAGAACTTTTGTGTTTGATACTGCTACACAAACTGTTGCGTGCTTGGCTTAATAAGATAAATTCGTTTTTTTGTTTTTTTTATATATCACATATACTTTGCCATATACCAGAGCGCTGACGATGTATGTGAAGAAAATGCAAACGACAGTTCACCCAGTAGCAGCAGCGAGAACCGACCGACTATGGACGGCTCTTCGGTAAGTTAGTTGTAATTTTATCTTGGTATTAAATTGTTTGTTTGTCAAACTCAAGTCTTACTTAGGGCAATATGAGATGATTTGAGTATGTCAGTGGTTCATACTAACAAAACTAAAAAAAAAAACTTAGTTATATTCAAATATAGGTATTGTATCTGCAATATGCTTAATTAACAAGTTGAATATTCATAAAGTACCCGCAAAATACCAAATTCATAAAAAGTTGAGGTGATTTTAAGGGTGCAATTTGAAAACTGTTGGAAATGAACCGATTTGAATTTGAGCCGAAGACTAAAAACGTTTTTGACATTTTTGTTTTTTCAAACAAGAAAATAATATGGAAAGCAGGAAATTCACCCATTGAAGACATTATTTTAACGTATATATAAAAATATATATATATAGCAATACTTCTTCCTAACTAGTTAAAAAAGTTAAGCTCATTTTATTTCATCACTGCTTGGTCTTTATTCATAATAGAATTCTCTTCGCATCAGTGGAAAAAATGGGCATTTTTTGTTATTAATATTTGACTTACTATTAATCAATAGTTTACGATAATTCTGTCTTTTCTTACTTTAACAAGACCTGTTACTTGTGGCCACTTTGTTAAATATCAAAACTTTTGCAACTAATTTTAATAGTATAAACATTTACGAGCCTGATAGAAATAGAAGTTTGTAAGGTTTTACTGTGTTAAACTTAGAAGTTAAATGCTGACAACCGCCAACCCAACAGTGGAACTTCACGTACTCAAACTGATGCAACTATGGAACAACAGCCCACTACAAGTCAAGTAAGTGTAAATAAGTTATTTAACGCACTTACATACATATATATATATAATTTCTAATTTTTTATAAGTCACATACCAATGATTGTCATTTGCAGAATGATTTTACTCCCAATGATTTGTTTCTTTATAGTGGCCTAAAATAAAATTGTTTTCGGTTTAGACACAAAACTAGTTTGCAAAATGACACAGCCTATTTTGCGAATGTAATTATTACAAATATTTAAAATTAAAAAATAATCTAGGGTCTTGGTAGTCAAACTCATGATTAACTTGAACGAATTCAAAAAATAAATGTAAAACATTTATTTTAACACACTTTTTACTCAGCAAAAGTATTGTTTTCTTTCCAACTATTTATATACATTACTCGTTAAAAGGGTAAAGTGTAAAAAGGCACACCTTTTTTAAAATTATTTCCAGTTGATTAAACTGTAAATGTTTAGTCTTAAACTTTTAAATAAAGGCGCGTTGACATTTTCATAACTAAAATATAAGCCAGGGTTCGTCTTCCATGCTGTTTTAAGGGAATTATCCTAAAAGTTGTCTTTGTAATATAGAGTACCTATTTCTAGAAATCTTTATAAAGATTTACTTATTTATATTTATACTTCAAAAAGTGTCTATTTTCCACAGGGAGGGCAATCGACCTTTGATGAGGAAAACTCGAATCAACTGTTACAAAAGTTAATTGCAGGGCAACAATTGCAGGGTGAAGTATCACAAAAAAACCATGAAGAGCTACGCAAACTAATAAGCACAGTTGTGGATGTAAGTGTATTTAATCAGAAAGTTTATTTTTTTATTGATCCAACATTCCTAAGGTCCTCAAACACAAGTAAAATGTAGCTTGGTTAATATAACAACACTGTCAATCCTTTCAAATAGGCAAACAAAGTTTCAAAGTTATTACATTTACATATCATTCATTTTTATTGTCATAATCCATGCATTAATAGTTTATCTAGTCAAAAAATAAATCGCATTTATTTATGACCATCTTAAAATACAAACATAAAGTCGGGATCGGCAAGACATTGTTAGCCGAGATTATTGTAAAAGTCATTAAAATTGGGAAAAAAAACTTTTTAAACAAAGTGTAGTGACTGGCATCACAATAAAAAGTAAAATAAAAAAACTGTCATTAATGGAAATACATTTTGCCATAACTATCTCAGTTTGCATCTGACATAGGGCTTTATAGCAATAGTGGTTCTACTTCTATAAACGAATATACACAAAGAACATGAGGACTACCAACCAGCAGATATTTTCATCTTAGAAACTAAATGTGGATGGAACCCTACCTAACAGTGGCATGAGTTTAAATACACAATCTGATGCAGTTGTTGAACCCTCAACGAGAGAAGTATAGGAACATGTTTTTTAATTTGATATAATTTAAATATGTCTATATTTTTTTCTGTTTGAAACACCTGCTTATGTTGTTAAAACGGTAATATTTCCGTATCACGGTACCAAGTCGAATGTTTTTTAAACAAAAAAACTTTTTTCTTCTTTTCAAGGACCAAATAAAACCAAAGCAAAATGAAGATGACTTTAATAACCGTTTCTCACTGAAGGGAAAGCCATTTTATGATGATAAATCGTTTGTAAAGGTTTATATGTAAGTTTGTTTAATTTCTACTATAAGATGAAATGTATTAATGTGAAAAATATTGAAAAAATTACAAATCTTTCTAATAAAAAGTTATATCAGCAAAAAATCTTTTTAACATAACATATTAACATTGATGTGTTCAATCTAAAATCTACTGCTGACATATTAGGAGTTTAATACTGCTGACATATTAGGAGTTTAATACCATAATCAAAACTTGATTTTAGGATCCACAAAAAAAGTGATGAAACAAAGCGACCACTTTGTGCAAAAATCATTAACAAAAATATTTGTAAGAGCCCTAATGAAGAAGGGTTGTTGTTAGATTTAAAGGATTCAAACGTTGTTCATTTTTATGGCCTTTGGTCAATGGTGAGTATTAATTATTTTGATTTACATGCAAAAATATATAAAACGAATACTTCAAAAGTCATTAGGAAATTCTTTTCAGGGTAGTTAGTATTAACATTTACAGGTGATTTATTTTAGATTTGAATTGAAAAAAGAAAAATAGTTTTAGCAAAATTTTATGCAAATATTAATAGTTTCAAGGAAATTGTTTACTGTGTTTCAGGATTCCGATCAATCTTACGCCTTTGTAATGGAGCTTTGTTGTACAACAGTTGAAGATGTATGTATTAAAATATAGACCAAATTAAACTTTTACATTTGGCTTTTTTCAATGTTTAATATTCAATTATCCGAAGCCATTCACAACAATGCGTTTTTGTATTAGTACCTAAAAAAAACCCAAACCTGGATTGATATTAAAAAAGGTGAAGAGGTAACTGATGAAAGGAGCATTCAGCATTATTTGCCCATTTCCCATTTGGAAATTTTGAAACAATCAACATTAGGATTACAATGTCTGCACTCTGAAGGCATTAGTAAGTACTTTTGTTGTTATCTAAACCCCGCTCATTGCATATGGGCCCTTGTTGTAATTTGTTGTATTATTTTAATTTAAGCAACAACTGTATTTAACAAATTTGTTTTAGTTCACAGAGACATAAAGCCAAGCAACTTTTTTGTTACAAAGAAAGCTGAGAAAGCTATTGTAAAAATAGGCGACTTCGGAATTAGTCTAAAAAAAAAGAATGAAGTGAAATCAAGTGCAAAAATAAGTGGTTATGGCACAGCAATGTATATACCCCCTGAAGCTTTTGAAACAGATGAAGAGGGAAATAGTTTTGAAAAAAATTTTGTAAGTACTTTTATGATATTTGCTTATCTTCATTCCCTAATCGAAATCTGTTTTTCTATTCTAGACTTTATCCTACGACATATTCAGTTTTGGAATAATGTGGTACTTTGTATTGACCAATGGAAATCATCCTTTTGGAGGCATGAATGGTCACCGATACAATGTGAGCGAACGAAATAAACCCACACTGAAGCCACAAGGTAAATTTTTCAATCTGTAATTTTTGTTTGCCTAAATTAGCAATGTAATATTCAACAAAAGTCTTTTATTAAAATTTTCCTGTACAAATTTGTTTGCTTGCACACTCTTTGTGGTGAACTAGAGCCCATAAAATCAAAAGCCTAACCTGAAGGTTACTGGTCCACTATATCAATGCATCCACTATTGTTTGAAATTTAACTTTGAATAACATTACTTATTATTATTACTTACCATCCCTTGGCCAGATATGGACTGCGTAATTTCCCATGAGAAGAAAAATGAAGCTCTTGAATTAATTGGCAAAATGCTCCAGTTTGAACCAACGGAGCGCTGTGACATCGGAGTGGTTAGCAGCCATTCCTTTTTTGATGGTTGCTCATAAAAGGTAGATTTCTTTATATATTGTTGGTAACTTTGTAAAAAATATAATTATTTTCCATGTTATTCGCTTGTAAACATCACTAAGATTTCTTTGTATTTCATTCAGTTAGAGCACTTCGAAACTTTTGGCACTTTAAAAAAAACTTTAAAATTCTATAATTAATAGTGCTTTGAAGAAATTTAAAATTAAGACTTTTTTACTGGGATTGTTATCACCTTCTGCATTTTAAATATAATTATTATAGCAATGTTTATATGCTTAATGATGCATGAGGAAATTTAAAGCACAAACATTCAACAAATAAGTTATCATAACAATTAATGATGTTTAATTTACAGAAATACAACTACCTTAAGCCCCACAATGATCTTATTGAAGTCTGGAAAAGAAAGCCTTTTTTTAAAGAAAAAGAAGATCTATAACTTTTGCTCTCAGAAAACTATTAGAACACACAGATGTCATTATTTTGTGGTCATGGTTCTATTAATTAATGTGATTCAATATATTGTTGCCTTTTATTGTTGCTGAAAATGTGGCAAATTACAAAACATCTGGTTTTTACCTAACTCTCTTCCACTTTTACTTGCTTTTAATCGAGTCTTTATTGATTTATTTATTATTTAATCATGATCTGTTTCAACTTACACTTGTACTTTTTTTTTTCCGTGTTATAAATTTATTTACATATTATAAGAGCTTATAGCTTCATTAACTAAATGTGTATTTTTTTAGTTCATTTCGAAACAACGACCTCTACTAGTCTGTATATACAGATAAATGCTGCTGAAATCGCAATATGCGTTTTTATTGTATGCTCTGTTTTGTGCCTTGCAAACTGCAATTTTATGCTATGTGCTTAGTTACTTTTTGACATTGTTTTCCATTGTTATGATCTTTTTTATTTATTTTTTACAGCTTGTTGTTTATTTTTTTAACTATTAGTTCTCTTGGTTTATCAAGCTGAAAGAAAGGTCATGTCTGCAACGAGGTGAGTATAACATTAAATACTGCTTCTAACAAATCAACATTTTCTTTCTGGTTTTTTAGAACGAATTAAACTTATGTAAAATACGTTTATTCCATACCCCTTTTTTAACAAGGTTGTATTTACTTTAAAATACAATTTTTTGTTTAAAGTGTTGGTTTAAGTAAGGCGGAAGAAAATATTGTTGACATTTTAACAAACGAAGAACCACAAGTTGGTTATCACAATTGGTCCGAGTATTTGCGCAAACTTGGTTTTCATGATTTGGAAATTGACAAACACCGAGCAAACAAACCACTAAGTGATTTTAGTGGTTTAGCTTGCTTTTGGTGCAAACATGTAGGTAAGGTGTGTTTAGAAGTGTCAACGTTACTTTATATAGATATGATTTTATATATTTATGTGTTTTTGCATATATTTTTTTTTGTAATCAATTGTGTTATGTTTTGTATTTTTTGTGGAAATATATTTTTATTTGTGTTAAGCCTGTAACAGACACAGCTATAAATGTTGAAAAAATCTCTAGTCCATTCACCAATAACACCTAGGCATTAGCATTTATCACATTGCTCTGTTGGAAAGTACTATTTCTATTAAATCTGTGAAATGGTCACGTTTTGACCGCCGCCCAAATTAAGGAAGGCAAACATATCTCCTTAATTTTTTAGTCTGAAACTTAAAAAGGAGGTAGCACGCGAACCGATAAAGTTGAGAACCACTGATTCAAAATCTGCCACTCTATTCAAAATCCTGTAACAGTTCACCATGACCAAAAAACAGGACAACGTAGTAAGTATTAATCAGTACTTTTAATAAACTTTTCTCATATATGTTCAGGTTCGAACACTGACAGTAAAATCTTTGAGTCCATCAGGAAAGAAGTTTTAAGACAAGAAGTTTCCTTAGAAGGTTTATTTGCTTCAATCAAGTTCACCAAACTTCGAAAACGTAAGACGTCGTAATATTGTGTTATTTGTAGAATTATTAAATACGTTAAATTAATAATTAAATAATATGAAATCCCTCAGGTCGAAACCGTGCCCTGTTTGTATATGAGTTCATTCGCAGCTATGACATAGCAAATTGGAAAGACTTGGTGCGCAAGAAATTGTACCAAGGAGACAAGTTACCAGTTGTTGAGTTTAATTACAGAAATGACATCGAGGAACAGAAATACAGAGTGTGTGTTTGCTGGCTTGAAGCAAACAATTTTAGTAAGTGCGTTTTGATGATTCACATTTATTTTGTTTCTTGAATTGCTTTAGTACATTTAATTTTATCAAGGATTGTAAGTGTTTCTTAACCATTTGTTGTTTATTTATAGCAACAATTCATTCTGCTGTTGAAGAACTGAAGAAAAAGGAAATACCAATAATACCCGAACGCTCCGAAGGTATATCCCAGAATTTTATGTACATTCACATTTTCGTAAAAACATGTTTTACTTCTAGAAATTTCTATGGAATCCTGGTGTGATTCAGAACAAGAAAGTGAATTTACTGGAGGTATTATTTAATGTTTTATGTATTTTAATTTGCGCGAAGGAACTCCTTCTCAAGCGAGAGGCTTAAATAGAAAGAAAGTAAATTACTTTCCGACAGAAACAAAATGACTCTAGTTATTTGAAATATTGCGCTCGCTAGAGACGCCATTCCGCTTTGTAGTTTGTTTTGTGTGCTTGGCTAAGTATAGCGCGGTGTAGCCGCCCAATGGTCAAAGCAACTGTCAATTTTGTGAAATTTTGTCTGATAAACGTTAATGGAATCTATTCAACCACGCAAAATTAAGAAAGAGTTTGAAAAATGTCGCGTTTGTTGCAGCAGTTTGAACCGTAACCAATTCTTCAAACATACCTGTAGACTCAGTTTGGTACCGGGATTACGTATTTGATTGAATATCACGAACTGTTGCTGCAGCGACTTGACGTTTATTAGTTATTTCCGATCAATATATATCACAGGTTTTCATTGCGTAAAATACTGTGACATTTAATCAAAGATTTGTGTGATTTCTTATTAGTGATTCATCAGCTTGATGGTTTGAGTAAAATTAGACTGTGCTTGTTAGCGTCTTCCCTATTTATAAATGCATGAACAGAGGCTGCTCATTCAGTTTATCTATTTCAGACACAGCACACAACATTACATTTTATGTTGTATAAAGGTTTTGCACTGTTTTAACAAAGATTTAATAAAATTTCGTTAAATACCAAAAACTTAATTGAAATTTTACTGTCAGATAGATAATTGCGGTAATTAATTTATTCCACACCAGTCAATTAAATGCTTTATCCTTATAAGATAATGGTCTTATTGCGGGAAGCAGTAAGTTAGGGACAGCCGCTTTTGCTGTTTTACAATGTTGCTCTATGTTTTAAAACTAAACTGGTAAATATTTTGTTTAACCTGTACAACGCCTGGTATTTTGTTGGGTATAAAACGAACAATGTTTGTTAGTAACAAATACTAATCAAACAACAAAACAAGTAAAACTATATATAACAAATTCTATGGTTATTGGTTATATTCATTTCTGTTATTTTAGATAATCTGGCGGAATTCAGCTTCAACAGACGCTATAGATTGCACAAGTTATTCAGCAAAGGAAAGACTGCTAACCTTTATGTGTCAGAAGTTTGTTATCATTGCAAGCAGTATTTTTTAAGTCTGTTAAAAATATATTGCACTGGTGAACCTGCTTAATATTCAAACCATATATATTCTATATACAATGTCAGTTGTCT
The DNA here is from genome assembly GCF_963924565.1 of Ascidiella aspersa. Classification (NCBI taxonomy): domain Eukaryota; kingdom Metazoa; phylum Chordata; class Ascidiacea; order Phlebobranchia; family Ascidiidae; genus Ascidiella; species Ascidiella aspersa. The sequence goes on along the minus strand of NC_139452.1, from coordinate 30,950,773 downwards.
TTTTATTTAACCATTTGTTTTAGGTAATTAAAACAATGAAATAGTATTGTTTTTACATCTCACATATGCACAATCAAAGTTGTTTTTAGAAGCATAATGTTATTTATCTGCATATTTTATGACTGGTACTTATATACCTTTACCCATGTTTAAAAAAAGTAATTTGCATTTGTAAATTGAAGCTTCAGTTATCTTACTACAACATACTTTTTTTTGTTTTTAGTGCTTATAGTTTGAATGGGGATGACGTTGTGTGTGCTAAAATACTTATTCCTCAGCATTATAACATCTCACAAGTTGATTCAATCGCAAAATTTAAACACTCAAATATTGTCCGCTTCTATGATATCTTGTCTGTGGTGAGTTAATCTTTTATCAGATTACCACAATTATGCATCTGATTTGGCGGTTATACTTTTGACCAACTAAATTATGATTCCTTCTTTGCTTTGTTTGTAAATAAATCGCAAAAACTTCACTAATTGTAATTCAACGACATAAAAATTATTGATATGAAAGTTTTATAAGTTTTTATTTTACAAGTTTTTAGTAATTTAAAGATAGTTTTATCCACAAAAGTTTAAAGAGATCTAGAAAAATGCATTGAAAACCCGCAGAATATTAATATTTTGGGGATGTAATATTATTTTTTGACCGGCTGCTGAAAAAGTAATCAAATTTTTATTTTTTAAGCAATCTGATGAAAAGAAAGAGATTGCATTTGTTATGGAACTTTGCTACATAACAGTCGACAATGTACGTATAACATGAATATCATAACTAAAAAAAGCTGGTAACAATACTTATCTGCTGTATGTGTTCAGTATATTTTGAAGCCAAGTAAATGGGTTGATGTAGAAAAAGAACAAGTTGGCAAAGGAAACGTTTTTGATGTTTTAAAAATTGGTTTTCTTGAGATTCTTCGTCAATCGACGTCAGCACTTGTGTATCTCCACTCGACCAAAGCAGGTAAAGTAACAAGTAAATATAAACTGTGAAAACTTTTTATTTAAATATGCAAGGCATCTGCACATAGTGTGGTTACCAACCAAAACAATTTTCTTGCTGATTTCAAATAAATGTAACTACACATTTAGAATTATCGAAATGGCTTTTTTTATTAGGCAGACTTTTAAATGCACAGGATTGTTTTTATTTTCCTAACTATCAACTTGAAATTACATGTTTATATTAGTTCATGGTGCCATCAAGCCGAATAATTTCCTATTAACACTTGACGAAACCGGGAAGGCTGTTGTAAAACTATCAGATATTGGAGTTGCCCAAAAACTGCTGAACCGGACTGCATCTCATAACATCGCTAAACTGAGCAGTGAAGCATATTTGCCTCCTGAAGCCATATCTTGTACAAAGGTCGCTGATATTAAACTTGTAAGTATTTGAGCAAACAAGACAGAAGTATTCTATTGATAATGTGGTTCAGTTGTAATACTTATGGTTAGAAAGACACAAAAAACTTACAATTAAAACTCACATCCAGATGCCATCCTACGACATATTCAGTTTTGGAATAATGTGGTACTTTGTGTTAACCAATGGAAAAGGTCATCCTTTTGGAGGCATGAATGGTCACCGATACAATATAAGCAAACAAAATAAACCAACATTGGAGTTAAAAGGTAAACAACAAATATGTTTAGGCAATTTTTTAATCCGTAATTTTGTTTAACTAATTATTAATGTTAGCCCAAACCATCTGCTTCGATCAGACAAAAAATAGAAGTGCATCCTTCAATAGTTTGCGTATAGGTATTATTATAAGATAGATAACCATATCACTTAAGCAAAAAATATATTAGAGCTTAACCAAAACAGTTTTTAATCGTTTTGTCAGATTTAATGGTCGACCTGAATCCGACGCAGCAAAACGCAGTCCTCGCGATTATCAAGAAAATGCTTTGCTTCGAGCCAAGTGACCGATGTACAGCGGCCGAAATAGCTGGATGTAAAGACATCTGGGGCGACTGACAGGCTGGTATGTTTACACCTTTGAATTCTCGACAAGGTTTCGCACAACCGTGATTTTTTACTTTGACCTGATAAAGCACGGTTGTACGAAATCTTATACAATTTGTTTTTTTTTATTGTGCCACCCGGTTACTTATATTTACACGGTAACTTTGCGAGTATGTCTGTGTCATCGTAGACCACTCACCTTTTGTTCTAATTTTTGTAATATTTAATTATTATTACATTATTACGCAAACATCAACAAAACAGAAAGATAGTGAACAAAAATAGCAGCACCCATCAAGACGCGACAGGCTGGGCCAAAGGCAAGTCCATTCAACTTTGTGAGCTGCGAGTTTTTCAGAATTTAACGCACAGATAAAACCAGGGTGTTTCATCGATTTAATCATAATGGAACTAACAGCTTGGTATGTTTTTGCAACAACAGAATCTTTCCCTCCAACAGAACTCATAATACCAACGATATAAGTTTTAGTTTTTTTTTAATTGCGTGAGAAACGCGCCGCTTCTCAAGCTACATGGAGCTATGGGTTGTATTTTTCAATTTAAACATAAAATAAGCCTAGCGAGCTTCGGAAGCACTAATAAGGGCGATCAAATTTTGGTCTTCTGCTACATTAACTCATTAACTAACTCAACACTATCACCTAAAAGTTAAAACAAATATAAAGAATTGCAATTTGCTTTGCCAGGCACACCCGCAGTATAATATCGAGCAGTTGATTAAGAAGAACGTACAGATGTCTTCCAATTGCCATCACACATTCGAAGAAAGAACCTTTCTAGACAACGACTATACCTATGCATTTTGCTGCACTTGTTTGAATTGTATTTTTTAATATTATTGTCAGCATCTACTTGAAATTTGTTTTATAGAATGTCTGTTAGTTAATTTACATTTAATTGTTGTTAATTTACATTAAACCTACAAAGCAACCATATCTAAAGCACAATAATCTACAATACCAGAGTATTATAAAGCCCAACGACATAATAGGTAAACCGTCGTAATAAGATATAAATCTGTCGGAATATGTTATAAATTCATCGAAATAGGGCCTAAATGGCCAAAATAACGCCTGAAACTGTAGATAGAGGGTATGGGACAATCGGGGGCCGTCGGTCTAGCATGGGCCGGTTTGGTGTCGACGTTTGAACGCCCTAGTTTTACCGGCGCCGCAAGGGCGTCGCTGTTTTGGCACCTTTGAATAGGCCTGCTTCTGGCCATTTAGTTGTTATTCGGACGGTTTAGGTCTTAATCCGATTTTTTCGTATTACGACTGATAGGTATTAGTCGTATTTTGGTCTTGTACCGAACTATGTCTTATTCTGACGTTTGTGTTGTTCTTATTTCGGTTTTATGACTGGAGTCCAAAAAATCATGTTGTGTTGTTTTTCACTGATTTTTATCTTAAAGTTCAAACCATTTGTTTTAAAGCGTACAGTTATGCACTTACCCGCCTTCTCTTGTATTAATGCACATCCTTACCGGCAGTAATTTAATACATTATGCGGGAAATATTCTTTGCAAGCGTTACCCCAAACGTTCCAAAAGCGTGGTATCATTACGTCAGTCAAATCTTTGGTGAACTTTAAACTTCTTATCCTTGGTATAATTTTATAATGATAATGCAGTGACAAATTTAATTGTTGGTTATTTGAAAATGTTTTTGTGGTCAAAATTGAATCTTAATAATAACTTATTTTTTAATGAACATGGATTTCTTTACTTACATGAGAGATTAATATATAAGCAGGCACAACAAGAAGGTACACTTAATACAAAACAATATGAATATGGTTTTGGCAGATAACGCCAGACAGGGTTATTAAATTAATTCAAGGCAGTTAATGACATCTCTGTATGTTTTAGTTTCAGTTGTTTTAGTTGCTTGTAAGGTGTAATTTGTGGGAATGTGGAATAGTTTTGTTCTTGTGAAGACAATTTGCATAAAAGGCGGCCAAAAGCTTACAAATTATGCCTGATTACATTCCTTTCCTTTTTGTTAAAGCACTTTGGCGGCCAAAGCTTGCCAAACGGCTGCAGTGACAATGCCAGTCCCGCAAAACCATGAATATTTGTCGGCCAAAAAGTATGTAATGGTGACTCAACTTGAGTAGGTGATATATAAGTGTTGGGACAGGCGAACAAAAACCAGTGAGCCTAGAACTTGTTGGATTTTAGGCGCTCATTTGTACGCTTTTTCCGCCTAAGTTTGTTTTTTGAATTTAACAAGTAAAACATCGCCAGTTCGCCACGATGTTCGAAGGCCAACCGGTGCGCCCTTGGGTAAAAGTATAAACTGGTTTATAAAACTGATTTCTATGAAGTCGAGCGCGAAAACGATTACGTCAAGATTATAAGCATTTCTTCATCTAAAAGTTGGTTTCATGAAAACAAATAACAACTTTGTTTCGATTAAACAGTTTATTTAAAATATGCGAATGGCTGTATGATAATATTTAAATTGTTACAGCATGATAACTAATATTGTTGTCAACTATTCTTGTAGTCGAGACGTCTAATTATATTTTTATAAACACATTAAAAAGGGAAATTCCCAATTTTATTTTTTGTCAATAAATTTTAGGAAACTTGCAATTTCACCGGATTGCTCTTTTACGCTTGCATAATTTTAATATATTTTTTTGGAAATCGATTTAAATTACTTTGTTTAACGGGTAAATAGTTTGAGGAAATTTTTACCGGATTGCTATTGAACGCTTGCACCCGTTAGTGATTATATGTCGATTTAAACTCGGCACATTTTAATTTCAAGGCCGAATATGACTAAAGGCGCTCGTCTAGAATCCTACCACAACAGACATTATTTGGGTTAGGGTGCCGGTTAGCGTTTGGGTTTGGGTGAGTCCAGTAATAGTTTTAAACAATATTACTTGACCTACCTACACCCAAACACTAACCGACACCCTAACCCACATATTATGCATTGCTTAATAATCATTTCAACGTTGTGGTAGGATTCTAGACCAGCGCCTGACTAAATATTAATATTGCTGGCTGAGTTAGGTTGCCTTGAGTGATGTGTAACAATTTTGACTAAAAATCTTGTTTATTTCTCGAGTTATGGGACATCTGCCTTTTGGCCCGATTTAAAATTTTGGATGTTGAATAATTGGTGGTCGAGTCATATCTCATTTTGAAGAGTAGAATCGTAGGTGCTCTTTCACTATTGTACGTAAAAATTAATAAAAAAAAAATTTCTTAAAATGCCGCATACCACAACACATATTGTTTGGGTTAGGGTGCGGGTTAGCGTTTGGTTGAGGGTGTCAAGTTATTATTAATAATAAACATAATATTACTTGACCCACCCTCACCCAAACGCTAACCCGCACCCTAACCCAAACAATAAGCGTTGTGGTATGCGGTATTATTGTTATTTTTTTTTGCATAACTTTTCACGTACAATAGTGAAAGAGCGCCAAATCGTAGCTATCACCCTATGAAAGTCACTTAGGGCACATTTTATAAAAGGCTGAATATTAATTAATATTTTAATGTTTTTTTTTAAATCTGATTGCTGGCTAAGTTAGGTTACTTTGAGTAATGTGTAGAAATTTCGATATCTTGTTTACTTCCGGAAAAAGAATTTAGAGCTGCGTACTTCCCTTTGGTGCCTAAAGGCCAGGCATGGGCCACCGTTTCTAGTCTCAAGCCAAAACCAACCCCAGAAAGGTCTATGTAGGTCATTAAATTTTAATTGCGTGGAATTTATGCATCTTATTGTAACAACCGCAACGACTGTTAATAAGAGATAAAACTAGGATATTTTGCATTCTACACTTAATAGAGGAACAAAATTTGCAGAAAGTGACCCAATCATAATTGTTTCTAGTTTTGTTGAACTAAAATTTTATGTGATGTAATTTGTGCGAGAACTGCTTAGATTTGAATTTTCAATTTTTTATAGTTCCTAAATATACCTAAATAACATTCCTGTGATATAGTGTTCTATTCTTATTGTTGTTTTTTCTTATAATTAAGGCCTACGGTAAGAGATATTGGTTTAATTGAATAATCAAATTGATTTCACATAATTGTGATGGAGTATCATGGTAAAACTTATCATCTGTGGAATCGTGGTCTAACGAATGTTTATGACACCGACCTGTTTCACAGAAAATTACCCATGTTTCTGCATTAGGCTGTGGTGTAAATGTATTCTGTTTTGACTACATGCCTAAAATAAGAGTCTTTTAACAATGACTCACAAGGAATCTTTTAAATTAGTGACTCACATTTTGATAAACAGTCCAGAACTAAATTCCTATAGTCAACTACACAATATATTACCAACCAACGCATGCCTTTTAATATATATATCCCTTTTCAAGAGCATAGGTCCTTTTTTCCAAAGAAAAATGACTATTCCTCATAGGAAACCTCACCACAGGCTAGTTGTTTTTCTAGCCTGGACACAATTTGTTTCCCAGCTCGATTCTTTTTATTTCGTATGGCATATTTTTTTGTTTGCATATCAATTATATTGGATTGTTTATATCAGGGGTGGGCAAATGTATTTAATGGAAGAGTCATTTGCAGAAAATAAAAGTACCAGAGAGCCACAAAATTGTTTCAACACAACAACGGTAAATAATGTAAGTTCAGCAATAACAACAGAATTGTAATATAACAAAACGGCACCAATTTAACACAATAATAATAACGGTAATAGCAAAATAACACGCACGATATTTATCAATATAAGTCTTTCAATTGTTTGATTTGATAATCTCTGAAACCATAGCAATGAAATTGCATTGACTTACTGTTAACTAACTCTTTGGATTCTATGTCTAGTGTTACATCATAAACGAAATGCTAACCTAAATCAGAAAAGAAAGACGTTCATAAACCGTTCTCTTGGTAGCCGTTACAGTTTTTTTTTTGAATTTTGCAATTCAACCAGAAGAGCCATAAAAATATGCCGGCGAGCCGCAGTTTGCCCACCCCTGGCATAGATCCTTCTTTTCAAAGAAAAATGACCAGTCCTCATAGGAAACCCCACCAACTGAATTCAGTAATCCTCTCCGAAGGCATCTTGTTTACTATATATGGATGCCGTTATTGTAGGACAGTACAACTCCAGAATACCTTGATCACAGGTCATACACATTGTGTATAGGAATGTTTTAGTTGTAGTTTTCTAGTATAATATAAAAAATGCCTAATATGTTATTATTATTTTTTTGTATTTTGTGTTTACCTTATTAGATTTCCGACAGTCTTATCATTTTTCCCTATCTAAACATCAAACTTTAACGGTATGCATCTGCAATTTTTATTTGCCCCATTTTTACTGTTGCTTTTGCTGAATATGCGTAATGTAATTCAAAAAATTGATAAAAAGTGGCATTGTACTTTTTGTTTCATCAAAATATTGTATGCCTTACTTTAAGATACTGTTGATATTTGATATTTTATGCTTGAAATCATACACAATGTCACTTCAACCCTAAAATGTAACAAAAATAAGCTGTGGCCAACATAATAAAAAAAACAAAAAAACAATATTACTTCAACAAATGCATGCCAAGACAACGGAAATGTCTTAACCCTAACCCTGATTTTCAACTTTTTTTAGGTTTTAGACACCCAGGGCATTGTCGAATGTTTTAATATAAGAAAAGGTGTCGCAGACTTTGCTTAAGCAGGTTGTGTTTATCTGGCTGCCATGCATGGCCAGTTTCAATGATTTCAGTATGTCTAACGGCAAAATTGCATTTTTCTGGTATTTTTAGTAAAATAATCTTCATCTCCAACAAAAAACATTTGGGACTATTTGCATGAAGCAGAATATTTTTTTTTAGCCTATTCAGTTCCATTTGGCCCTTGATAATATTGTTAGAACCACAATCAGTTTTTGTATGTAAATACCTTTTTGCATTTTAATTAAAAAGATTTAAGCTATGTTGTGCTGTTTAAAGTTTAACGACATCATTGTCAAAGTTACACTGTTTAAGTGGCATATATTAATAATCACCAAATGCTAATGCTAACTTTAAATAGCCTAAAGGTTTGCCTTTTTTGTATAACATAGAGATGATGCATTTTTTGTATTAAATTTATTACAACTTAATAAAACGCGTCAAAAAAATTACAATTTAGTTCCTTTGCTTTATTTTTGTTTTTTCAGTTTTCCGCTGTCTCGGTTGTTTGGTCTTTCGCTCTTTTATTCTCGGAATATGAATAATCGGGTCTTTCACAATTCCTTTCTTTTTGCGCAAAAGTTCAACCATTTCAAGGTCAAGAAAGCAACCTTCGATGTAATCTTCTTTCAAGTGATCTTCAACACTTTTCACCTTTTTATTTTTTCCCTAAAATATTAAGATTATCAAGGCATTAAATTTGAATTACAATTTACTGTTTTATGTAGTGTTTGCTTAAACCGGATTTGAGCATAATATAAATTGATCACAAAATTAAGTTTTCATGTTTAATAATTATTTTTTTAACCAGTGTCTACAAACTAAAAAAAAACAGTCATTTTCTGTTGTTCTTATAGACATTGTTGCCCTCAAGTTAAATGCATTAAAATTATTTATACAGTGGTTAAGGAATATTGGTTACAAACACTCTAATAGGTACATTCAACCTATCAGCTTTGGGAAATACACCAGTTTTTATCCCTATAAGTAAAACATATTTTATTTCAAACTAAATAGTATTTAACAACAGTAAAAAGCCACTAAAGTGATACCAACTAGAAAAGATTGAAAAACACTGCTGTAATATATTATACACCAAAGATTTCAACTATACAACCTACCTTATCCAGGAAATAGTATCCTAGTTCCTCGATAGCGCCTTGGTGTGCACTTTTCTCCAGCTTCTGATTCGCCAGGTAAGTATCCCTGTGTTTCTTCTTCGATTCGATTAATTCTTGTTCGATTTCGTACAAATCGCTTCGTTCTTCGATCCACCCGCTCATCTCACTTTGCAGAAAATCGTGATCCTCATTTTCAAACTCGTCAAGTTCGCCGATCAGTTTGTCACTGACTCCTTGAATTGTAAGTTCATCATTTTCCTGAAAACAAAAAGTTTCAATAAAATCAGAGACTTAAAAAAAACCTTAAAACAAATTGTATTGAATTCCCCACAACCGTGCTTCATCGGGTCAAAGCAGAAACCTACAAAAAATGTTAAATCTAGGGGGGGTAGCAGAATGAAAACTTTGGGAAGGACTGTGTTACACAATATTATACTCGCTTTAGTCTCACCGAAATCATGTTTGTGTTTTGTAGCGTTTCGCAAATCGCATTGACTTCATCCAACAAAGGGTCTTCGTCACCAATGCACTGCTTCAGAATATCAACCTGGGAAATATAAATTGCATTACTCCCATTGGAACATAAAATCTACAATTAGCAATAACATCACACAAAAGTGGTTATGCTTATAAAAAGATAGATTTAGGCAGGAGTTGGACTTTATTAACCTAATTATCGTTATACCAAGGAAATATAAATCACTATGAAACAAAAAACTGTGGCGCGCCTAAAGAAATTGTCTTTTAGTTTGAAACTTCGTCGAAAATTCGTTTATGTTGCATTCAACAAAATGTCAACTGTATTTCATCTTCATTAAGGAAATATGTTGTGGGCTGCACTTTGGTGACCCTGGCTTAAATTGATATTATCTTGAGTCATAATTACAAAACAAAAGATGATATAATTAAATAAAGATATTTTCTTACACATTCTTGTGAAACAGGATTTGTAGCGTTCTGTAGAGATTTTATGGCTTTTTGCAAATAACCTTCTTCCCATAGTAAAGGTCCTAAAGTAACAAAAGTAATTGTTGCTTTTAAACTCTAGCATTAACTTGTAAACTTTTTTTTGTTTGCATTAAGGGTTTTATAAAATCACAAATTGCAAACAGCAGTGTTGTGATGACTTTTAAAAGTCACTGTTTTGGTAAACTGACTTGCCTTGGGATCAAAGGCCCGTTTACACTACAGCTGCACTGAGCTGAGCAAAGCGTAATTTGAATTTAAATTTTATTGTTTTGAGCTTTTCATGCTTTGCTAAACTCAAGCTCCGTGCACCTGGAAAAAAATACGCTTTGGAGCGATTTTTATCCCCAGCTTGGCTGAGTGCAGCTGTAGTGTAAACGGCCCTTAATAGTTTTAGTTTAAAATTTTGATATACATTTATTTATTTATCTCAAAGGCATTTTTTCAGCTGTAAGTGTTTTTCATGAAAAATAAGTAAGGTTTGGTCACAAATTTTAGTCATGTATGAAATAGTGTTGTGATGTGATTTCATACCCCCCCTGTTTAAGAACCTTATTTTTGTTTAAATTATTCAACAAACCAAAGATCTTACTAAATGTGGATTTCATCAAAGTGTTGTGATTTCCACAAGCCACAACAACTTACCCCAGGGTTCTTGGTAAACTGCTCTTATTCCATGTTCTTTCTCAATACTTCCGAGTAAACTTAGACCAGCAACTTCTAGGCTTGGGTTGGATAAATGTTTGCCTGTAAAATACATATCATGGCTAACTTTGGTTTGTAGTGAATCGTAAATAATGTTTTTTATACAAATTGTTGCTACCGGGCCTAGTAATAATAATTAAAAAACAATTTCTCCAGTAATTGTAATTGTTAACCAATGTTTCATCAACTACAGTTACAATTACCAGAAGAGCTGTTTGTGATTATAAATGTTGTTTGTCTTTCCTGTCTTAGTCATTAAAAAGTTTTAGTCAGTTAAAAGAGATTCTCTTAACAAGAAACTGATGATGGCTTATTTTGTTTCGAAAATATATTTCTCTTTTTAATGACTAGAACCTTTAAATGATTGACTTTGACCAAGATAGGAAAGTCTCAGAATATCAAGGGCCTAATTAAAATTACATGGCCAATTAAAAAATCTTTACTGCTTTACTGTTCATAATTGTAGCTGATTATTTAAACAAAAAAATGCATTTTATTTACCTATAATAAAGATGCAAGCTGCCAAGTTCCTTTTTACTTCTTGGTCTTCAAACTCTGGCAGAATGTTTCCTTCCTGTGTGTTTTGTTTCCAATAATTTGTGATAAATTTGAGGACGAGAGATTGCGAGGATTTTTGGCCCAAAAGCTCAAGAAGAAACTTCTGCTTCACGATTTCCATCGCACCTAAAAGTGTTTATAGTTTTAAAAATATACATAAAACTATTATATAACAGCAGCTTTTCTGTCTTGTTTGGGTAAAAATTTATGCCAGGGCTGCGAAGTTGGGCTTGAATCTAAATGGAGTCGGTTTGTTTATAGTTTAAATTTACATAAACTATTATTTGACAGTTCATCTAATCCTGTCTGTTTGTTTGCGTACCCATTTATGATAAACTAATGCCGATTTATGATGACCGTGATTTATTATGAAACAGCAGACAATTATACAACACATAATTTAAAAAACTATCTAGTCTATTTTTGAAGTGTGTTTGTGCTCTAACTGTCACTCTGTGCAAATATGGCACTCAGGTTATGATAATTAATTATTTAAGAGCATTTGTCTTAGATAAAGTTAAAAAATATTAGACAGATTTATGCATAATAATACAACGGAACCTATGCACAATAAAGCACATGTATTGCCATGTTTTGCAGAATTGTTAGAAGTTGTAGTAAGATTATACAATCCCATTTTAAAATATATACAATATGAAAGTTATTCGAAACATTCATACTGATATCTACTTCTGTACGAACTTTGGCATTGATGTTATATTTACGGCCCAGGATTTATTAGATCCTTAAAGTTGTTATCATACATATTATGAAAACTTGTACCTCTTGGTACATTTACTTCAACTCCTTTAATTGTAGGAAATTTGTGCCATTTCTATAAACAATGTGTTGGGTTTTAAGCATGACAAACAACACAATAACAATGAAGACACACAAACATATATGTTTAATGACATCTGTGATCTAGCCCCTCGGAAGTTGCTTTATGACCAACGATTACGGCAGTAGTAACACAATAACATTTACAGACAGACAAGCAGTAACACTAAGTTTATATGTAATTGTCTAAAATCAGCATAATTAGGTCAATTTGTAAAATCAGTAAAATACAAACCTTTCATATCATCCTGTTTAAGAAACTTGTCCAGAAATTGATTGGTGGTGATGAAATGTGGAAATATTCCGTACTGGGCTTTGTTGTTCAAAACTTCAAGCCACGTTTCCGTGTTTAAATCGAGACACTTTAAGGAAAAGACGTATGTGGTCCACGGCCGTAAGTAACAACCATTGGTGGAATGTCGAAAGCTGCAGATTGATATAAAAGAGTTTTTATACAATTTTGCCAGACGAATTTATAAAAAAATATTAAAAGATTTTTTTAAGAAATTTGTATGTTTTTAATTGAACCTAAAATTAAAAAGCTGCCCTTTTTTAAACATAGTTGATATTTTCAAACAAAGCAGTACAGAAGGACAACACAATTAGAAATAGTTAAAAAATGTATTTTAAACACATAACTTTAGCTGGACAAAGTGTAGGCTAATCTACAACCAGACTGAAAACTTACGATATTGAGAGATTTTAAAGAGCTTAAAATTGCAGAGCTGTTATACAGCTACTGCTAAAATTTACGCACTAAACAAAAAAGCAAGATTTAAAGTTTCTTGGGTTGAACAAATCAAGTTGTGCAGCAGAATGCATATTACTGGACCGAGGCTGAGTGGGTTAATTCTATTAACTCAATAAAATTAACCCACAGAACAAACTTTTCAACCTGCTTGTATGTATGAAATTAAAAAAGAATTTGTGTACTTAAATGCAAAATTAAACTTGCGCATAAGTTTATTAAATATGGAAAAAAACTAAAATGTTGTAATTCATAATAAACAAAATAATTGGTAAATTCTCCTGATATATAAATAAATTTAGTGCATTGCATTTATGTTGTTTAGCCAACTCACTTGTAGAGGTAATATTTCATTGCTTCGACGTCATGTGACGAACGAACTGAGCGGATGATTCGATCGATCATTAAAGAAGTGACGTTGAAACTGCGTTCCATAGATCTGTCTATTTTTAAACATTGCGATGGAAGATCCGATACGTTTGCTGCCTCCGATGTTAGGGTTTCAAGAAGCGGAACTCGTCCGTAACTTTCCGACAAAAATGTTCGGTTTCCTGCAAGAATACATGTGAAAAATTGTAGTTTCTTAAATCTTGAAATTTAAAGTTCGGTAAACAGTTATAGAATTAGTTTGCAACAAAGAATGATCTTATTATTATTTTGGGTAGGTTATTTGTGCAATAATATTGCCTAACCCGCCCAAACCCTAACTGAAATAATGTTTGTTGTGGTAGGATTTTAGACCAGCACTGTAGTTTTTACCGAACTTCAAAATTTGCCCAATTATTGAACTTTAAATTCGCACTACTGTTACCGGATCTACTAAATTACAATATGATTTATTGATAAAAGCTAGTTACGGTCGTGAAAATTTTGAAGTTTGGTAAATGAGCAAGCTGGGCATAAGACTATTCCTTAGTTAAATCATAAACAAATGTAAGTCTTATACCATGAATGGAGAAATGAGCTTTTCTAAGGGCGTTTTTTAGTTTTATTACAAGTTATACGTTCAAAAGCTCGCGATCACGTATACTGTAAATTGTTTAGTAAAAGTGCATTTTATACCAAAATCACTATTGGTTCATAAATTTATTAAATGGTCTACAAATGCAGTTAGAAAATTTATAAAGTGTTAAACATGTTCATATCAAACGAATTCAATCGTAGTATTTACGAAAAAACTGTTAAAAGTAAAAAAAAAATTACAAACGCATTTCTTACCTAAGACGAGACACGTATTCCGGATAAAACTTTGTCTAAAAACTCTTGACGTGCACAGTTTGGCAACTATTGATGCCATTTTCGGCAATTATTGATTTTTTATGAAGTTTTATTTTTTATGAAGTTTATAATAAATTTTCATCTTGCTTTAAATTTCTGTTTTGATGCACATGTGGTAAAACCACCCGGGGAATCACCTTTGTAAAAGCGTTCATAGAATACTAAAACTAGTTTTTAATGGTTAAAATTACCTTCATAGTTTAGCGCAATAATCAACTAATAGCTCAATGTGTTTCGTAATTTTATCGAAATAATTTGAAACTATCTGCTGTCAACCAGTAAAATAATAGTAGTTTGTTTGTAAAGTTATGAGGATATTACCCATTTGACAAAACAATGCAATTTGCACAATTTTTTTTTTTTAATTTTGTAAATTTGCCATGGCTATTGCCTTGTACTTCATTTGATTTTTTTATGAATGTCTTATTAGGAAGAAATACCCGAAATTAATTTTTATTAAACAATTTTTTTTTAAATCATTTCAACAGGAAATAACCGGATTTTACCCGGAAACCGGTTAGAACCAACTTAAACTGGTTCGGCCTGAATTTTTTGCTATTTCTAGCCTTTTTTCAAATTTCACCAAAATTAATTTTTGCTTTTAATTGCCCCAAATTTTTGATTAAATCAGTTTAAGGCGGTTCCAACCGGTTTTTGTTGTAAAATCCGGTAAATTCCCCATGAAAATTGAATTTTTTCAACATCAGCTAAAATTGGCAAAACGCCAAGGCTATTTAGCCTTGCCAAATTTTTAAATTTCACCAAAATTATTTTTGCTTCAAATTGCCCCAACATTTTGATTAAACCAGTTTAAGGCGGTTCCAACCGGTTTTGTTGAAAAATCCGGTAAATTCCCCATGAAAATTGAATTTTTTCAAAATCAGCTAAAATTGGCAAAACGCCAAGGCTATTTAGCCTTGCCAAATTTTTAAATTTCACCAAAATTATTTTTGCTTCAAATTGCCCCAACATTTTGATTAAACCAGTTTAAGGCGGTTCCAACCGGTTTTGTTGAAAAATCCGGTAAATTCCCCATGAAAATTGAATTTTTTCAAAATCAGCTAAAATTGGCAAAACGCCAAGGCTATATAGCCTTGCCAAATTTTTAAATTTCACCAAAATTAATTTTTGCTTCAAATTGCCCCAAAATTTTGATTAAACCAGTTTAAGGCGGTTCTTTCCGGCTTTTGTTGAAAAATCCGGTAAATTCCCCATGAAAATTGAATTTTTTCAAAATCAGCTAAAATTGACAAAACGCCAAGGCTATTGCCTTGCCAAATTTTCAAATTTTACCGAAAAACTTTTATGCTTTTAATTGCCCCAAATTCTTGATGAAACCAGTTTAAGGCGGTTCCAACCGGTTTTGTTAAAAAATCCGGTAAATTCCCCATGAAAATTGGATTTTTTTCAAAATCAGTAAAAATTAGCCTTGCCAAATTTTCATGTATTTCCAAAAATACTTTTTGCTTCAAATTGCCTCAAATTCTTGATTAAACCAGTTTAAGGCGGTTCTTACCGGATTTTGTTGAAAAATCCGGTAAATTCCCCATGAAAATTGGATTTTTTCAAAATCAGCAAAAATTGAAAAAACACCAAGGCTATATAGCCTTGCCAAATTTTCAAATTTTACCGAAAAACTTGTTTGCTTCAATTGCCACAAATTCTGGATTAAACCAGTTTAAGGCGGTTCTTTCCGGTTTTTGTTGAAAAATCCGGTAAATTCCCCATGAAAATTGGATTTTTTCAAAATCAGCAAAAATTGACAAAACGCCAAGGCCATAGCCTTGCCAAATTTTCAAATTTTACCGAAAAACTTGTTTGCTTCAATTGCCACAAATTCTGGATTAAACCAGTTTAAGGCGGTTCTTTCCGGTTTTTGTTGAAAAATCGGGTAAATTCCCCGTTAAAAATGGATTTTATCATAATCAGCGTCATTTGAAAAAACACCAAGGCCATAGCCTTGCCAAATTTTCATATATTTTCAAAAATACTTTTCGCTTCAAATTGCCCCAAATTTTTGTTTAAACCAGTTTAAGGCGGTTCCAACCGGTTTTGTTGAAAAATCCGGTAAATTCCCCATGAAAATTGGATTTTTTCAAAATCAGCAAAAATTGAAAAAACACCAAGGCTATATAGCCTTGCCAAATTTTCATATTTTACCGAAAAACTTGTTTGCTTCAAATTGCCCCAAATTCTTGATGAAACCAGTTTAAGGCGGTTCTTTCCGGATTTTGTTGAAAAATCCGGTAAATTCCCCATGAAAATTGAATTTTTTCAAAATCAGTAAAATTTGAAAAAACGTCAAGGCCATAGCCTTGCCAAATTTTCATGTATTTCCAAAAATACTTTTTGCTTCAAATTGCCCCAAATTCTTGATTGAACCAGTTTAAGGCGGTGCTTACCGGATTTTGTTGAAAAATTCTGTAAATTCCCCGTTAAAAATGGATTTTATCATAATCAGTAAAAATTGAAAAAACACCAAGGCTATATAGACTTGCCAAATTTTCAAATTTTACCGAAAAACTTGTTTGCTTCAATTGCCCCAAATTCTTGATGAAACCAGTTTAAGGCGGTTCTTACCGGATTTTATTGAAAAATCCGGTAAATTCCACATGAAAATTGATTTTTTTCAAAATCAGTAAAAATTGAAAAAACTCCAAGGCTTTGCCAAATTTTCATATATTTCCAAACAAACTTTTATGCTTCTAATTGCCCCAAATTCTCGATTAAACCAGTTTAAGGCGGTTCTTACCGGAATTTGTTGAAAAATCCGGTAAATTCCTCATGAAAATTGGATTTTATCATAATCAGCAAAATTTGAAAAAACACCAAGGCTATTGCCTTGCCAAATTTTCATATATTTCCAAAAATAATTTTTGCTTCAAATTGCCCCAAATTCTTGATTAAACCAGTTTAAGGCGGTTCTTACCGGATTTTGTTGAAAAATTCGGTAAATTCTCAATGAAAATTCTATTTTTTCAAAATCAGCAAAATTTGAAAAAACACCAAGGCTATTGCCTTGCCAAATTTTCATATATTTCCAAAAATAATTTTTGCTTCAAATTGCCCCAAATTCTTGATTAAACCAGTTTAAGGCGGTTCTTACCGGATTTTGTTGAAAAATCCGGTAAATTCCCTATGAAAATTGGATTTTTTCAAAATCAGCAAAAATTGACAAAACGCCAAGGCCATAGCCTTGCCAAATTTTCATATATTTCCAAAAATACTTTTTGCTTCAAATTGACCCAAATTCTTGATTAAACCAGTTTAAGGCGGTTCTTTCCGGCTTTTGTTGAAAAATCCGGTAAATTCCCTTTGAAAATTGGATTTTTTCAAAATCAGCAAAAATTGACAAAACGCCAAGGCCATAGCCTTGCCAAATTTTCATATATTTCCAAAAATACTTTTTGCTTCAAATTGACCCAAATTCTTGATTAAACCAGTTTAAGGCGGTTCTTACCGAATTTGGTTGAAAAATCCGGTAAATTCCCCATGAAAATTGAATTTTTCAAAATCAGCAAAAATTGACAAAACGCCAAGGCTATAACCTTGCCAAATTTTCATATATTTCCAAACAAACTTTTATGCTTCTAATTGCCCCAAATTCTTGATGAAACCAGTTCAAGGCGGTTCCAACCGGTTTTGTTGAAAAATCCGGTAAATTCCCCATGAAAATTGGATTTTTTTAAAATCAGTAAAAATTGAAAAAACTCCAAGGCTATTAGCCTTGCCAAATTTTCATGTATTTCCAAAAATATTTTTGCTTCAAATTGCACCAAATTCTTGATGAAACCAGTTTAAGGCGGTTCTTACCGGATTTTGTTGAAAAATTCGGTAAATTCCCCATGAAAATTGGATTTTATCATAATCAGTAAAAATTGAAAAAACGCAAAGGCCATAGCCTTGCCAAATTTTCATATATTTCCAAAAATACTTTTTGCTTCAAATTGCCCCAAATTCTTGATGAAACCAGTTTAAGGCGGTTCCAACCGGTTTTGTTGAAAAATCCGGTAAATTCCCCATGAAAATTGAATTTTTCAAAATCAGCAAAATTTGACAAAACGCCAAGGCTATTGCCTTGCCAAATTTTCAAATTTTACCGAAAAACTTTTATTCTTCTAATTGCCCCAAATTCTTGATGAAACCAGTTTAAGGCGGTTCCAACCGGTTTTGTTGAAAAATCCGGTAAATCCCCGTTAAAATTGGATTTTTTCAAAATCAGCAAAAATTGAAAAAACGCCAAGGCTGCAGCCTTGCCAAATTTTCAAATTTCACCAAAATTAATTTTTGCTTCAAATTGCCCCAAAAAATTGGATTAAACCAGTTTAAGGCGGTTCTTACCGGATTTTGTTGAAAAATCCGGTAAATTCCCAGTTAAGATTGGATTTTTTCAAAATCAGCAAAAATTCAAAAAACTCCAAGGCTGCAGCCTTGCCAAATTTTCAAATTTTACCGAAAAACTTGTTTGCTTCAATTTCCCCAAATTCTCAATGAAAATTCTATTTTTTCAAAATCAGCAAAATTTGAAAAAACACCAAGGCTGTAGCCTTGCCAAATTTTCATATATTTCCAAAAATAATTTTTGCTTCAAATTGCCCCAAATTCTTGATTAATCCAGTTTAAGGCGGTTCTTTCCGGTTTTTGTTGAAAAATCGGGTAAATTCCCCGTTGAAAATGGATTTTATCATAATCAGCGTAATTTGAAAAAACACCAAGGCCATAGCCTTGCCAAATTTTCATATTTTACCGAAAATACTTTCTGCTTCAATTGCTCCAAATTCTTGATTAAACCAGTTTAAGGCGGTTCTTTCCGGATTTTGTTGAAAAATCCGGTAAATTCCCCATAAAAATTGGATTTTATCATAATCAGCAAAATTTGAAAAAACACCAAGGCTATAGCCTTGCCAAATTTTCAAATTTTACCGAAAAACTTGTTTGCTTCAATTGCCCCAAATTCTTGATTAAACCAGTTTAAGGCGGTTCTTATCGGATTTTGTTGAAAAATTCGGTAAAT
Source organism: Ascidiella aspersa (assembly GCF_963924565.1). Classification (NCBI taxonomy): domain Eukaryota; kingdom Metazoa; phylum Chordata; class Ascidiacea; order Phlebobranchia; family Ascidiidae; genus Ascidiella; species Ascidiella aspersa. The sequence continues at coordinate 30,931,878 of NC_139452.1, read as the reverse complement.
TCCCCATGAAAATTGGATTTTTTCAAAATCAGTAAAAATTGAAAAAACTCCAAGGCTATTAGCCTTGCCAAATTTTCATGTATTTCCGAAAATACTTTTTGCTTCAAATTGAACCAAATTCTTGATGAAACCAGTTTAAGGCGGTTCTTAACGATTTTTGTTGAAAAATCCGGTAAATTCCCCATGAAAATTCTATTTTATCATAATCAGTAAAAATTGAAAAAACACCAAGGCTATATAGCCTTGCCAAATTTTCAAATTTTACCGAAAATCTTTTATTCTTCAAATTGCCCCAAATTCTTGATTAAACCAGTTTAAGGCGGTTCTTACCGGATTTTGTTGAAAAATCCGGTAAATTCCCCATGAAAATTGGATTTTTTTAAAATCAGCAAAAATTGAAAAAACACCAAGGCTATATAGCCTTGCCAAATTTTCAAATTTTACCGAAAATCTTTTGTTCTTCAAATTGCCCCAAATTCTTGATTAAACCAGTTTAAGGCGGTTCTTACCGGATTTTGTTGAAAAATCCGGTAAATTCCCCATGAAAATTGGATTTTTTTAAAATCAGCAAAAATTGAAAAAACACCAAGGCTATATCCTTGCTAAATTTTCATATTTTTCCAAAAATAATTTTTGCTTCAAATTGCCCAAATTCTTGATTAAACCAGTTCAAGGCGGTTTTTGTTGAAAAATCCGGTAAATTCCCCATGAAAATTGGATTTTTTCAAAATCAGCAAAAATTGAAATAACACCAAGGCAAAGGGTTCGATCAACCAAAACGAAATCATTATTTACAAAACAAACAGCCTTTGTAGCCATAAGAGCCCATTTGTAGCCATAAGAGCGCTCAGTCGACAAATTATTGCTTCCTATATTGTATTTTTAAATCGTTTGTAGATATTTTAATCTTAGAGAAAATCTTTCCATAATATTTCGCCTCCCAAAATATTATTGAAAATGCCCTTAAACCTGGCTTTGTTGAGTTGTAAATAAATAGTTTCATTAATAATCCAGGCATGCGTTTCGCTCGCCACCTTGTGCACTTCAACTTTGAGTCACACATATTTTGTTTCACGCACCAAAGCCATACTCGGATATCGGTTTTGCAGATCTTTTTTCAATGAATAATCAATCCTTCCTATGTCTGGCTTGTTCATTGGAGGGGATATTATGTAACATTTAGCTAGCGATATTACACGCATTGCCTAATTGACGTCACCATGCACGTGACCGGTGTCCACTGACGCGTAACGAATATCCCAACTGTATGTTTTCGGCGTCTTCGTAAATGGTTCTATTTTATACGGCTTATGAACTAGCGGCCTGAATCATTCGTTTATCCAACTTTATCGTATGTACTGCTGGGATTTGTGAATATACGCAGCGAACCTTATCAACTGAGGGAAGTGACCTTGTCTAGAGTAACGCCTTCTTACCCGTAACTATAGCTTTTCAACCGCTAAACCATTATGTTTGTATACAACTGCTTCAAATGGCTTCAGTTGTAAAGTATGGTATTTTTATAATTACATTTTTGATAACAATACAGATATTTTACCAGATAAATTTACGATTAATAGCTGTTTTGTAACTAAAGGGTGTTTTTGATTAATCCGTAATAGTGTAAAAAAGTGTAATAATATTAACATTGTGAGAAAAAATTACATTTAACAAACGAAGCGAATAATAAGCAAAAGATGTTTTGAGTATTTGTTCTATTAAAAAGGCGTAACAGGAGAGTGTTTATGAATTGTTTATTTTTCAAAATTTAGTAAAACAAAAATGTAAGCATAGAGATTGTAATGTTTTCCCGAACTGGTTTTAATTCCTGATTTCTTGTCGGTAAATAGAGTTCCTGGAGTCATGCTGGACTTTAGTGTTGGTACTGTAAAGTGGAAATACAAAATTAAAGAGGAACGTATGTGTAACAGGGATAGTGACCTTTTGTTGATGAAATAATAATATTATTAGTTATTAATATTAATATTTTTGTTAATATCTGGATCGAACTTATTTGAATGAGAATCTTAGCAGAACTGACGATGCTATTTGCGTAACTATACAGTATTCTGCTCTTGTTGAATAAAGTTGTTTTGGATCTTTTTACAACCTTTGTGGTTTTGCTTGGATAGTGACCTTCTTATAGGCAGCAGGTTTCTGCTTGTCGACCACCGTTCCGCTACATACATATTTATTTTACGTATGTATCAGTGCTGCGGAGTCGGAGTCGGACTCGGGACTCGAGGAGTCGGTTTGTTTTTGCTGGAGTCGGACTCGGGACTCGAGTAAGATCTTGTAAAACTACCAGAGTCCCGAGTCCGACATACGCATGCGCAGTACCCGCCAACTGGAAATTGTAAAGGTGGAATAGCAAATGGTGGAATATTTTTCAACCATGTATTGCAAGTGAATGAATTATAGGACATCCCTATAAATGGATTGCTGAATATTCGCGTTATTATAGTTATGTAAATTGGTGAAATACAGGCTGTAGAGTCAGGGCCGGACTCGGGACACAAAATCGCACATTTGACCGGAGTCGGACTCGGGACTCGGGAGTCGGACTCGAGTTTTTTTTTTTTTGGCCGGAGTCGGACTCGGGTTATTTTTAACCGACTATTTTTAAGCCCTGGTATGTATGTACTGTTCCGCTGACGCGTATACTACCAATAAAATATTTTAACTTTGAGTTTTATTGTTCTTATAAATACGATACGATCGTTTGATTTAAGCTCGGTTAATGCAATACAATATGTTGAGATAATGTAAATGTCTCAGAATCAAAGGCGATTTATTGTTGTGCTATAGACAGCTAAAGAGGTAACCTGTCTCTTTATTTAAAACTAAGTTCTTTAAAATGTCCTAATCTTATGCAAAAGTAGCAGCACCTTTTTTGTGATGGACGTTCCAAACTTCAAAGACCCGGATGTCCTAATCTTATCGCAAAATGGCAGCACTTTTTTAACTTTTATTTAAAATATTCTACACTTTAATGACCCGGATATGAACCGTTAAGTAGCCGTGCGGTAGACCAGTGGTTACCATTTTTTTGCGACGCATTTAGACAAGTTTGTTGGGATTGTGGCGCACCAAGTTATAGAAGTTTTACTAATTTTCACTAAAATTCTCACACCGATTCAATTTATCTGTTTGTTTGAGAAAATTATGATCCTTTGCGGCAGCTTTATTGTAGTTATACATTCGAACGCAAATGTTAGAAAGTAATAATATAAGTAGTTAATTACCGCATTTAAGTTGAAATTCGAAACATATTCATTTTGCGGCGTCCATTGCAAATTGAAACGACGCACCAGGCCGTCGCGAACACATTTTGAGAACGTCTTTTGTATACTGATGAGTTCCGCTCATTACAATGATTAGCCTAATGTTCCAAGAAATGCGACATTTATTGCGGAGAATGAATTCAATAATAGCTGTGCCCTAATGATGATTAAATCACGTGTTTTACGTGAAATTAAGTTTTTTCTGGAAATCATAAAACCGTGTATTTTTGGCTAGCCCATTAAAAAGATACCTCAGGACTGAGGCTAATACTTATCATAATTTATTGCAGGAATAAACTAAACAACTTCTCGTATATTTACCGATTTCGTGCTTCTCAGTTAGCTTATTACTTGTGCAAAAAAACACAATAAGTGTCGCGTAAATATTGTTTCCAACAACCAAATTTTAATTTCTTGTTATTTTACAGTGTGGAAATAAGGACCTAGTACATCCCACATTTTTCTAGTTATTTCCAAAAGTAATTTCAGAATCAACAATAAAGAAAGTAAATTAATTTTAACAAAATTTGGGCGATTTTTATCAAAAAATACTTATATTTTAAAAATGTTGCAAGGCCTAACGTGTTATAACATTTTTAAAGGAAACATTTCGGTTAGCTATTTAAATTGTGAGCCCCTCACAAATATCCAGGATGGTCCCTGCCCACCGGTCACCTTATTGAACGACCCCTGCCACAGAAACTATCTCGGTTTAACGAGCTCACTACAGTCGTGAAAGTAAGATAGCTGGACCAAAAAGTAACTTTTTAATAACTTACTGTTGAAGGATTATTATCAAGGATGTGATTTACATTAAAACTCGAAACAATCTGAAATATAACTTTTGGAACTTTTATCTATTTGCTTGTTCGAGAACAGTAATGACGTCATTTGGTATCGGTCGGATCGCGATACTTTTTGTCAAAAATATCGGTTATCGGAATAAAATGTCAAGTATCGGACATCTCTAAATGTAAGTAATAAAAAAGTGAATTGAGTTATTATCATCCCGCCAGTGAAGCAGCCAGCTGTAAACAACAAGGTTCGCCGAAAAGGGTTCCTTGGAAATAATTACTGCCGATTCGCCGTACTGGTGAAAATGTTTTGAGGTTTTTTATTTTGTTGATAATTAAATTACATTTTGTTGCCAGTTCGTCTCTAACAATTTCGTGAAGGTGTCTGGACTCTAGGCCAGCGATGGGCAGTTATTGTTAAGCGCATGAAACAGAAAATGTCTTGGCCGTCCGTGTCAGAAGGGGATCTCGAATACACATAATAATGATATCCTTATGTTGATAAGCTGGTAAAAGTAGAACTGTGTGGGCAAGTCTTGATTTAATTTATTCAAATACAAGATTAATTTATTCCATTAAATATGCTGAAATCAAGAAAAAAACATTAAGACCGATTTTTGCCTTTTAAAGTTTTATTAAAAATGCCCCGAGAACAAGATCAACGTCGAATTAAAACAAAGTTCGGAATCAGGACTAATACCTAAAGTCGTAATACCATCTAAATCGGCATAAGTCCTAAACCAGTCGAAATAAAACCTTAATGGTCAGAATCAAGCCAATGCAACCTTTTACTTAACCTCAAACCCCATAAGTACATCACTAATCACCTAATATCGGCGCCGGTCAAACTAGGACACTGGGGCGCCCAAACGTGGATACCAAAACGGCCGATGCTGAACAGGTGTGCCCGGTAGTCCCATAACCTCTCCTTACATTTTTAAGCGTTATTTTTTAATTTAGGAATTTAGGACTTATTCTGGCAGGTTTAGGACTTATTTAGACATTTCGATCTTATTCTGTACCATACTAGATTTTATTGCGCATTTGGCTTTAATATGTTTTTTTCTGCTTTAGGTATTGTTGCTTTTTAGGTCTTATTGTGTGTTCCTACCTAGTTCCTGTAAAAAATGTCCCGGTAGAAAATGAATCTACTCCAAGCCTCGCCATCCGATTAATTTATAATGATCAAGTTAGTTTTAGTCACGACTTGCAAAACGTTCGGGCGAACAGAGTTCATATTTCCAGGAATAGCCTCTAGACGCAAAATACATCAACGTTAGGTTCCAACTCACGAACTGCTGATTTATTTCCGGCCGGTAAATAACGTCCAAATGGACTTTGGTGCGAGCTGGTATTTCCTTGTTTGGGTTTAACATTTAGGTGGCACAGAAAAACTTTGCAGGGGATTACAACCAAAGCACGTTTAATAAATGCGAACACGTATTTTAAGGCTGGAAATTTTAACAGGTTGCAACTATTTCATCTACTGATGTAAAAATAAACATTGGTGCTTAAACAAATAATTAACATTGACAATGCAAACACATTAGGGCATATAAAGGAACAAAGCTTAAAGTAGGAAGAATTATAAAACCTTAGCTTCACTACCAACGCTATAATAAAGTCAAATACCTAATATCTACGACAGTGTAAGACCTAAAGTGTCTAAAGTCAAGTTTTAAAGTTGAGTAATTTACTTGATGAAGTCATTGGCTAAAATTACTTCGTAAATGCACTCCATGTAACCTTCGGAAGTAATCGGCGTTTATTTGCTTCCTGGATGGTTTAGCGAAAAAATATGCAAATAACTGTTCATAGTCCGGAAACATCAGCATATTATCTTCCACAAACGCATAAAAAAAAACTGTTAAAAGTAAGCCTATATGCATATTTTGTAATAAAACATCTTGGCTGATTGGAAACACAATTATTCATTAAAAATATTTGAAACGGCATTTTTATCGATAATTTGAGTTGCAAGACAAATGCATTTGGGATCGAAGTAAGTTAGTAAATGACGCATGTTCGGTTAATAAAGTATTGGACGATTAATTGTTCGAAACCCCATGAGAAATGATCAGGGAATCACAACGTGGTTCAGTTCAAAATAAGTACCGTAAATAAAGTTATTCTTAACAAAATGGTACTCGTTATTTTATCAAGACGAATCTTTCGAGAAATATAACGATTTAAACAGGTACCGGTATGGAGAAATATTTACTTTTATATTTCGCTGAACATGCTTCTCGTGTTATAAAAGTCATTCACTCGTTAAGAAGTTATTTTCATGTTTTATCAATTAGCTCAATGGTGCGACCTCGTCAAAAATAACCAAAGTAGTGAAATTTACTCCTAACTTCCGTTAAAATAAATAGACCGAAAATCAATGAAATAAAACGTTAGGAAATATCTAATTTTACATTTGCTTTACATAGTTAATCTATTTTTAAGCCTGTTTTGTAACTGCTAATCATTCTTCAAGAAGTTATATTTATCCATTACTTAACGGCCTAATGCAGGCCTATAGGGGCGTGTGAAGCTTATATAAGAAATACTCAAAGCCCCATCGTCATTCAAAGGTTAAAAGGACAATAAAAGTTCATAAGGAAGTCAAGGTTTCCACTCAAGACTTAACAACTCTTAAAGTTAAAAAAGCCACATGTTATAACATGCTTATAGCGTTAAGGTGAGACATTATTTAAACACTTTAAAAATACGTTTTAAAAGTGATCCTTTGATTTACTTCCCAGTCCCAGTTACATTAACTGAAGATGATACAGTTCGTATCAAACGTCTTAATCAAGTCAATGTCGGTCTACACGACATTTTGGACTTTCGACATTCATTATCAAGCTACATTACATATCCGTGCATAGTGTACGCATGTTAAAAAGTGAAAAAATATACATTTGCCAGCAAAGGCATCGTCAGTAGATAATAAACTCAAAAATTACAATCCAAACATAAACAACAGAATGGTCTAACAATGTTTAGGTCATACACTTTATAAAAATGTTAATAAATATGTACTATTTGGCGATGGTCCAGAACCCTACCACACTTTTGTCCTGGCGTCTATATTGCTAACATAATTTGGGTCAGGGTGCGAGTTTTTGACAACTCGTTTTATTGCTGTAAAATAAGTGGTAGGATTCTAGACCAGAGCCATATATTTAGTCGACAAAGGAACTGTCAGCTTCGTTCAAATGAATGTTAGAATTGGCATTGATTTGACACTTTGCCCGGTGAGTCATAATCGAGGCGACGTAATGGAAAGCAACCGGATGCAAGCAAGTGCATCTTTCAAAATTCGAATTCGATTTAGATAAACTCCCGCCATAAATAGAAGTTGTACAGCAATCGATTTTCTGCCCATGATTAAAACGTAATAAAACGTGCACATGCTCATCACGATAGTTCCGGGTGGCTGATTATTCACGGGCACTTTTAAGGTAATGTCGCCTCTCTTGTGAGGTTAATGCATTGGCGGATATGACTTGGGGAAATAAAGCACTGCGCTATAAGAGAGGTGTCGAACATGTGTGAGGTTTATAATTGCGGCGATATACCGGGTGGAATGTACATTTATTTGCATGTCAGGTTATTTTTGTTTTAATTGTCAAATTCTACGCACTGGCCTCTAAGAAGATTTTCAGGACATATTTTAAACTTAACCGTTTGAGAAAATATTAATTTACAATTTTTTATGTCAAATATGCTGCATGTTTACACCCTTCCAATAGTTTCTCACAGAGAAAACTGAGACTTATAATCTAAAAATTATATAATAGGGAGCCGGACAATGTGTAAATTTATTTGTGATGTAGGCTTCTATTTTATATTGTTTAAAAAATCGACATTTTGCGTTGCAAGAATGTTGTCAGGACATATTTAACCGTTGAAAGAAACCGTTAAAACATTGATTTAAATGTGATTTTTTTAATGTTAAGTTTTATCCATTTTATGCGAAAAAATGTTGAAGGTGTAGCTTTTCACAGAACAAGACAAAACTGGGATTAGTAATTTAAGATATTTATATAGTGAAATATAATTTATATAGTGAATGTTTTGAGCGATATGTTTTTAATTGCGCCAAACCGGGTTTATGTACATTTTGAGATGTCAGTTTTTAATTTTAAATGTTTTAATAGTGATAAAAACCTACGCACCATGCTATGGGCATTTGCAATCGTTGAGAACAAAAACGAATTTACATGTGAAATTTTGTCATATTTTATGTATTTTTTATGTTATACCCGAACTAATAGTTACGCACAGCAATGTCAATATGGGATTTTTAATTTAAAGCTATACCTACAATAAATGATCGAGCGATATGTGAAACTTGAAGAAAATACTGAACGTATGAACATTTATTTGTGATGCCAGCCTCTATTATTTTATGTTTTAATGTTAAAAAATTGACGCACCAAGTTACGATATATTTGAATGACTGCGCGGCGCGAACGCTAAACTAAGGACAACGCGATTAGCTTTAACAGCGCGCATTTCTGTAATGAACACACACACACACACACACACAGGTAATTTGAATCAAAAGTCGCGGCAGCATAAACTCTCCCCGGCATCAAAGCAAAGCGTGAACAATTATCGATAATTGGCGAAAATGCCAAAAGTGGAAAGGCGACAGAAACGAGTGAAGTGAGAGGTGTGGTGGATTTCAACAGAGCAAGGCAAAGTAAACGATTTGCGTTACAGTGAAACACAGCAATGAAAAACTGGGATATATAATTTAATTTATATGTAAGACTTGTATTTGAGATGTGGTGAATTTTAACAGAACACAGTGAAGCAACAGTTATACAGGGTAATGCAAAAACTTAGATATATAATTTGAAAAGTATATTATAAAGGTTTCGAACAGTATGTAAGACTTAGAATTGTTGAAGGCATGTGCAGGGTTGTATGTGTATTTGCTTGTAATGTAGGTTTTTGTAGTAATACAAGACTTAGAACCTAAAATATTGTTAAATAAGGCTACACCAGCCACGTTAGGACAAACTTAACCTTTAAAACGTGCTTAAAGTTAATTGTGATGTCAATCTCTTATTCACACGGAATAGTAAAACAGGCCTTATAACCGAAAATATTATTTAAAAAGAATACAAGAGCGGAGTTAGGACACGTGCGCGAGATTTAATCGTCTGTACAAATGCTGGTTTGTGGTTTATAGTTTATCCAATGGTGGATTAATTTCTGGATGTACATATTTTTGTAATACCGTATACATATATATATTAAGTATATATTTCTAAATGATTTCCAATAATATCGAACCGTAATTGGATACCAAGTTAATTTGGCAATGCAATCAACTATTGCAACCGATATTTTAGACAAAAGTATCGTGTTTAGAACTGTCTCCAAGTGATGTTATTATTATGCTTAAATCAACGAAATATATAGAAAAAATCATTCAAGATAATGTTTTCCAGGTCAAATACATTTAGTGTTATTAGGTTAGTTACCTCTATAGATATTAACCTAATAATATTTAAAAAAATTTGTGTTTTAAGATAAAATCGCTGGTTGAATTCGCAAATCCAGGCTGAAATTCCTATGTTAATATAGTATCGGATCGGCACCGATACCAACCTAGTATCGGACGAGTACGATCCGATATTATCGGACATCCCTAGTCCATAACAAAAGAACGTTTATCAGGTGTACGCTTTGCACAAATATCAGCCACCTTTGCTTAACATTCGCTCTGAATCATATTCACTTTGCAAATGCAAACATACCAGCAGAAATAGGCTTCACTAGCCTCAGGGTATTTACCGTTTGACGTCACGCAATTGAGATGTCACAGATAGTCGATTGAGTCACTCATGTCGTAACAATGACGCGTCTATGACGAAGCCACAACAAGCAATCATTAAATGATGTTTAGAGTTCCCAATAAAGTTGCAGTTTTTAGAAGTAAAATGAATCACAGATGCACAGAAACAAGATATTAATCAAACATAGTTTGAAAACAACATAATTTTGCGTCATTGAAGTTGAATGCTCGAATAAACAGCGGTAAGCTTGTATTTTTACTGAATTTTCTTGGAATAGTGCAATAGTTAGACGTGGAATCACAACCATGGATCTCCGATACTTGAAAAAAAGCAAAAGTATCGCGGTCCTACTGATGCCAATGACGTCATTATTATGCCCAAGCTAGCAAAATAAATGAAATTAAAAGGTTGAAAGGCAATTTTTTCCAGGTTATGTGGCGAAATTTTGCTGTAGTGGTGAAAGTTGTTAACTTAATATTTTATATAAATTTAACTTTTACGGTGAGAGTCGCCGCGTTTAATCGCAAATCTTGTCTGAAATGCAAATTGATTTAGTTTAGGATCGGCACCGATACTACCCTAGTATCGAAGTCCCAGTACTAACGGTGGTATCACATTCCCAACCACAATTAAAAAAAATGAAAGTTTAAAACTTCTGAGGTAACGTTTAAGTATTTTAGTCGATGTCCAAGTTTTGATGGTTTATGTACAAAGTGCTATTTAAGCCAAGTCCTTAAAAAGATAGTTTCTCCACAAATGTGTCATTGGTGAAAGAACAATCGGGCAATTGTCAAATTGTAAAATTTCAAGTAGATTGAGTATCACCTGGGTTTGGTTACAATACAAATAATGCGCGCGATAAAATTGGAAATTACGTGTATTTAGTTTGCTTTATACGCTTGCTTCTAGGAAATCCAGCATCTAAAATTACGCTACATCCTGATTTTCCGCTAGACCAGATATCATCAAACGTTTTTTCATTAAGTACCGGATATACAATTTTGAGTCGAATTTTATTAACTTTGAATTTATCGTTAAACGAAGGAAATCTAAATAACTATGTAATGAAAACTGTAGCGAGCCTCAATAAATTTCAGTTCAGTTAAAATAAATCAATATTTGGTTTGTCATTAATAAAAGCACAATCGGACAATTGTAACATTTCAAGTGGATAAAGTCACACCTGGGTTTGGTTACAGCAAAGTGGTTGAGCTGATGCGTGCTATAAAACTGGAAATTACGTGCGTTTTACAGTTGGTTTTTACGCTACTAGGAAATCTAGCATAAGAAATTACGTTACATCCTGATAATAAGCTAAAGTTGTATTCTAAATATTGAAGTATGCCTGTTGTTACGTCACTAATTGTAATATTACGTTACACAGACTTGGGGAAGCAATATGACAATTGCACAGGTTTAAATTACAACAATTACATATTATTTTTCTTTTCTAACAATTACATCCTTCATATAAAAAAACACAACATTAAATCGCTAATTCCACGCAAAGCATATTCACTTGTATTTTTTTTAACACAATTCCTAAAAAACGTAATTTACGAATTATTTGTTAAAATGAAATTAAACTAAATGTGACCACTTTTTATTTGTTTTGGCTTTTATTTATTAAACATGCAAATATTTATTTGATTTCTCTAGAATAAAATCACCCTTTTAAAACATTATTCACATAATATTTGGTAAAATGAAATAAAACTTAGTCACCGCAATTTTGTCACAATGGTTAAATCATTTTGCCGCAGCTAAAAATGGAGAATCGCGTTAATTCGGTTCAAGGTCACATGGTGAGTCAGTCAAGGTCAAATAAAGCGTTCAAGGTCAAATGTTTGATCTGATAACAGCTACACACGCCTTGGATGAGTCAGACATCGGAAGCTAGCAAAGTGGTTTCTCGCTTATAAATGTCACTTGTGCTGGAAGTTTGAGGAAATTGGAAATGTTGGTTGCTGCACACACAAGCTGCTCATAAGTGTGGCGCGGAATTTGGCAGTAAAATACGTTTTTTGATCAAAATTTAGGTTTTTTTTAGCTAGTTTGAGTACAACTTTGTAGAAAAAGTGAATACTTTTGTAGAATTCTGTTTTGCAGACAAAAAGCTACACTGACATGTGTGGCATGAAATTTAACGCTATGTTGGCAATAAGTTATGTTTTTTGATCACAATTAAAGTTGATTACTTTCTACTGTATGTTTCATTACATTAGTCTTGTACTATGTTGGGCATGAAATTTAACGAGTTGTTTTTTGGTACTTTGTTCAAAATTTAGGTTTTTCCACTAGTTTTGAGCCCAGCCTTGTAGAAAGTGATTACTTTGATGTTTGTAGCCGTCTGTTTTGCAAAATATTGATATGTCTGCCAAGAAATTTAAGCGCTTCTGCAATAAACGTCGCTATTCGGACTTCATATTTTAGTGAAATAAAAAAGCTCGTATTTTGCTCAGCAGTGGAATTGGTTAAATTTGTCAGTCTTGGGGTTTTGCGTCGTTGGAAGTGAATGGATTTGTTCTTAGTTTTGCCTGAAAATTCTGCCCTAATTTGTTCAGTTGAGCGAAACTTTGTGTAGTTCTTTTTTACGTTATTTTTCTCTAACCTTTACTTTGTATTTTATAAAACAGATAACTTTTTGTAAAAATGGGAAAATTATCGCTGATATTATGCGGGATTCTGCTATTTATTGTAGTCGGTAAGTAAAGCTTTAAATACTATTTGAGTAAAAATACAAGTTTTTATCATTTCTTATATTTGTAATTATTACTTGAAAACATTTTGTAGATGAACTGATAAAGTGTGCATTGCGCCAAATGCAAAGCCGCCAAATTTTGTTTTAGTCTTATTTGCCTAATTTTTATTTATCTTTCGCGCAGAATTCGCACAAGCCAAGCAATGTCCAGCCTTGCGTCAAACCAAGATAAAAAAATATGCGTAAGTATTTCAAAAGTTTGACCCTCTGAGCAAAAATAGTATCAAATGCTGCAAACACTTGAAGAAAGTGCTTTGTAAAGTGCTGTAATGATGGCATCTAAAATTTTTAAACGGTTATTCAAAATACAGCTTATAGTTATGTAACTACATCAGAGAATTAGCAGTTAGCACTTTGATAAAAGAATTGCTATCTCTTAAATAGCTAACAAATTGTTTTTTTGTTTCCAGTTGCAGCAACAAACGAAACGAGAATTCGCGATGTTTCTTCCGTTGTAGCTTAGGATATGCCCTCACCAAGAAATCGTCACAAATGAGGATTTGCAGGTTCGTTGAAGCACATTTTTTTAGTTTCTTTGGGAAAAATTTTTGCATCAGTTTTCGCGAGAATATAATTCAACTTGATAATACGAGTTTAATTTTTGTTCATTGGACAACTTACCGCTAAAAGTTGGCCATAAAATATAAAAAAAAGGTTTATATAGGTGCTAAAGATTACGGAGTCGAAAAGAATGACCACAAATTGAAAGCAGCGTTTTTACAATTACAATTACTTGTATTTAATAAATATTTGTCAGTAAGTGATCAAGTTGAACTTATTTCATTTAGCGAGGTTAAAAGTTGGCATCCAAGAAATCATAATTTTCAAATTATACAGACATAGATCATCGTGAAAACATAAAATAGCGAAACTTTAACCTAACTTAAATATCAGTTTTCATTACAAGCATCAAACTCACAAATGATTTGTTCCAGATGTCGAAACAACCGTTGTACTTGGACAGGTACTACAGCTTTCTGCATGAGAAAAACACAAAAAAGGTAAGAAAAATAATTTATTACTTTTTTTTGAACCATCTATTTTATAGCCTAATAATGGTATTACGACAGACTGACTTTGGCATTTATCAACAATTAAGTTGTAAAAAGCCTATTTTTTATTATCTTTCCGTTCTTTTATCCTTACCCGTTCATTTAATAAATAATACTTAAAAAAAAACAAATATTTTTTAATTTTGCCTTTATTTTAACCATATTCTTTTAATTTATAAAAAAATAATTATAAAAATTAATATTCAAAATATTTTCTCCTTTATTTTTTTTAGGCCTGTAACTACCAGAAGGCCGGTTACCACAAAACCAGGTAAGTCCAAAAAAGGGTTATACTATTAATATTATTATATTTTGAAAGTTTGACGCAGTTTAACTTTTATTTAAATCGCTTTTGCGTTATGAATTTTACCACCGTAAAAACAAAGCACACAAACAACGTAACGAATCAAAATTTGTTTTAATTTATTTTCGCGGCCATAATTCACTATTTCACCAAAAACTCTCACCTAAGATCAATCACCGCAGCCAGGTAACAAAGCTGGCTTTATGACGTAACACATACCCCGAGGCTGTTCGACATCCTCCAAAGCGGTTAACCACTACTTTTGATACGCCCTGTTATCCGCAACTTCTGCGGAAATTGTCTGATTACGTCATTTATCTCGCATTAGTTTCAAAATCGTGAACGAGCTTGCAAAACGCTTTCTGCGGACTTGAACAACGTTTATATGTTGCCTTGAATTCTAACATTATTTTGTTAATATATTCTTTAATAAATGCTTATCAGTAAGCTTTTTTGCTAAAAATTAACCGCATTGTAAACAACTTGATTTTCATTTCTAATGTTAGATGCATATATACTGTTGCGGTCAGGCATTGATTCAATTAAAAATATGTTATTCCAACAATATTTTTTATATAACCCGACGGTACAAAAACCTGTTCAGCAAATATTGTCATCAGGGCAATAATATTGCAACTTGGCAGATATACATTATATATCAGTCAAACAATAAAAAGTACACAATAAACACAAGACAAGGTACCGTGTTTCATTTCGTTTTTCTTTATTGTTTGGCTCATATATATGTTTTTCACACAGTTAGTTGATTGCCCTGATGAAAGTTTAGTTTTTCAAACACCGGTACACTTATTAACGGTGGTTTGCTGGCAAACTTAACACTAAATGTTTTTACTTCAGCTGTGAGGAAATGTTCAGCACTTCCAAGGCCTTCAAACATTAGATACAGGTGAGACATAATTTACTTACAAAGTGCATATCTTACAACACAATAATGCTATTTTATTGGTATTTTGGATGAGAAGCAATAGTCAAATGATATATTGTTCTTACCTTACATTGACCTTAACTGTATGCCAATTGATTTTTGTTTGGTACAAAAATGTTATTTTTAACGTACAATTTAATCATTAAACGACCATATATAATTATTGATTGAATATTATTATTGATTCATTGCATCTTTGATTTTTATGATATTTTGGATTTATAAGAAAAGTAAAACATTGGAATGAAACATATAACTCCGCGACAATTTGGGTTCAAGGTCATCTGGTGATTTAGTCAAGTTTAAATAAAGTGATAACAATCACACCGCTTGAATGAGTCAAGCATACAACTTTAGTTTTAAGTTAAGGCGGGCAAATTTTTGCATGTACCGATTATATTCGAACACTGCTCCAAACATACAGTACCGCGGGTAAAAACGTTATAATTTAAAAAACATTTACACCAATTCAATACATTAACCCTATTTTAATCAAGATTTTAATTTATTTAATTTGTTGTATACTTCCAGATGCACCCGGTCCATCTTTGCAGGTTCCAGTTGTACTTTCTCCTGTGTTCGAGGCAGTTTGGTCAATCCTTCAGCACGAACAAGAGTTTGCAGGTAAGAAGCCAATCTAGGAGAGTAATAAGTACTCATGTATATGTTAAAGGGGTAATTACATGTTCTAAATTTATCAGAAACGGTTGCTTTTGAAAATAAAAAGGAGTTACAGCATTTTACGTTAAAAAATCGGTAATATCCACATTTGGTTAAAAAAAAAATTGCATTAATTAATTTTGATTTTTTTTTTTATAATTTTTTTTTCAACACAACTTTAATCAAATGTAACAAAGTGATATAATTGTACTTTTTACCATTCTTTGACGCTTTTTTTCCACTTTTTTAGATGCCGTGGCTCGAGATGTTATTGGTCCGGTTCAGTGGCGATTTGCACAGTTCGGTAAGTTTGATCCCACAACTACAATCACACACAGGCACATACACGCACGTGCAGAAACACACACACTCACATACGTTTAATCTACAGCAGGGTTGTAAACAAATCATTTTCATATGAGTTAAGTCCAAGTCAAGGCATTATTAAAGCAAGTCAGTTCCTGTAAAATAAAACGTTAAACTATTAAAATTGGTAAACTCACCAGATTGTAATTAAATTGAACTAAAAACTAACAAATAATCACCATGTAGCATGTAGTAGTCCAATCGTTTCATTAACTAGCTCAAATTTATAATATAATGTTAATTAAAAACGCTTATTTTTAACTAAATTCATTTGGAGTCCAAATCCAGTAACTTAAATACAAGTCATTTACTTCATTACAACATTAATATACAGGTAGACACACCAATACACTATTTATCAACTATTTACTTTGTTATTTAGACGAACCCAACCAACACGTGCACCTACCACAAGACGACCGGTTACCACCAGACCTGGTGAGTTTATTAATTTACTAACTTGAAACAACATTATATGGCGGACACTGTTTAACTTATTTGTTTCATTTATTGTGAAATATTCAGTATCACTGGTAAAAATTTAGTTGCGGATCAACTTATTAAATTTAAAATACTCCCGAGTTTACTTGATATATGTTATATGGTGCACACTGTTTTTTTTCATTAATTAAGTTTTTCCGCTGGTAAGCGCAAATAAAGCAACTCGGGCAACGACTTCTTCACTTTTGTACGTAAAAAGTTACGCAAAAAAAAAAAAAAATACCGCATACCAAAACGCACATTGTGGGTTAGGGTTAGCGTTTGAGTAAGGGTGGGTCAAGTGTTATTATACTATTTCTCGTATACTTTGATAATTATGCAGTACAATATGGTGAACATTTACACTTGTACGAACGTTCAGTGTCATTCACCCTGAATTACACTTACCAGAGGAGCTGTTTTTGATTTATATTACCATGCCTGGTAGCAACATTTTATATGGTGAACATTTAGTTGCGTGTTTTAAAATTGTCATCATATTTAAATCAACAAAAACAGCCCCGTTAGTTTGTAAAATACAAAAAAAATATTACAAATTATTTGAATATACTTTTAGACCGAAGCGTATTTGTTTTAAAACATTCACTTTTTATTTCAGTTGTTCAAAGATGTTCAAGCATTCCAAGATCATCATCAGTCAGATTTACGTGAGTGATAACTTTGCACTTAAAATTATTATTTTATTGAGTACATTCGAAGACATCTTGATTTGCAACTTCAAAAAATAACACAAAGACGTAAATGTCACCTTACGTATTTTCTAAATACAAAAAAAAACGGATATCAACGCCTTTTGTTAAGTCAAACTTTTACCAAAAGAAACTATTTAGTTCTTGATAAAAAAACAAAAGCTTGGTTAGAATAAAACGTTTATTGAACGCTTGTAATTACTTTTTATTAATTTTCAACATGGTTACTCATGATTTTTGTTGTAGTATTTTCATCAAACAATTTTTGTCAAATTTTCCAGATGCAAAAAGAGCTAAATTTTATTTTATTGGTTACAAAACGTTTTTTCTTCTTGCAGATGTTCCCGTGGTAGCTTGGGAGGTTCTGCTTGTACTTTTACTTGTGTTCGAGGGAGTTTGGTGAATCCAGCTACAAGAAGAAGAGTCTGCAGGTAACATACTACATATAAGCTTGCCAATGCTATCAAACCACTCATTCGTTACACCGAGCTGTAAAGTGTTGATAATTGTGAGCTATTAATAGCATTTTACTACATTTAACACATTTATTTAACAGTAACGAGACTATTTAAAAAAAAAAGTTTGTAACATACGTCGCACCCGGCAAAACATCCACTTTAATCTGATTTTTCAAATGGGGGCAACTTTCACTTGTTTTTCGCGATCGTATTTAACCAAAGCATCTCAATTTTTTCTCAGATGCCGTGGTTCGTCTTGCTTGTGGTCCGGTTCGGTTCCAGTTTGTAGAGTGAGGTAAGATTGTGTTACAACTAGGATGATGATATGCATAGACCGGTAACAAGGCTAAAAGACCCAAATAGCAACTTCACAAACCGGAAATAAAGAAAGGATCGCAAAGAAACAACTTTTAAAGTATTTTTATCCAACCAACGGTAATTGTTTGCAAACCTGTAGCAAACTGAAGTATTTTGACAGGTCAAAAGAGGTTTATTATTACAAAATATGTTTTCTGTCAAAAACACAATACATATTAAAATTGCCGTAAAAACTCGATTAACAAGACAATTTTACCAACAGACCTCCAACAACTACAACCAGAAAACCTACAACAACAACTACAACTACAACGAAAGCTACAACAACACGAGCAACAACTACAACAACAACCTATTCTATGCCAGGTAACAACTGAGAAGAATGTGTGCAGTGTTGTGAACATCACATTTTAAAATGAATTAAGTCTGAATAATAAATGGTTAAACTATTACCTTAAATGAAACTTTTTTATGACTAGCATTGTTTGAAATGACAACCAAAAACAACTAAAAGCATTATTGACTCATGAACTGGCCTTTAACATATTTGTTAAAAAAATTCTTGCGAAATAGTTGAAGACAATTTCTACATTTTTATCAGCCTAACGAACAATAGCATTTCAATCGTTATATTTTATAAACCAAATGCTAAAATAACGGGAAATTAGTTTTTGAATCAAATAAATCGTTTGTGAACTTGAATTGAAGATGTTAAACATAACTTAGATCTCAGGCAATGCGCTCAATCTTAAACACAACAACATACCAAGTCATGCATACCCTAAGCAGAAGCCGTTAGTTGGAAACAAAATTCGGTAAAAGCTTTCATTCAAATGTTTTAAACAGTGTATTTTCCAACAGATCAATCTGCCATCAACGATTGCCCAGTTCCAGATTTCGGCCGACATTCTTACCAGGTTGGTAACGTCAAAATAAAACATAATTTAAGTGATAAATAAGGGGGAATATGGCAACCTTACCTATAAAACTCGTACCAAGTCAAAATTACTCATCGGCACTAGAGGGAGCAAAATATTTATTTTACACTTTTTCGGAACATTTTTTTGTATGTTTTTTGATGCTTGAAAACGCTACTTTTTAATACTATTTTCTCGCACTTTAAACAGTGCGTAGTCACCTTTGCTCAGAATACTTTTTTGCATGTAAGGCCAAACTGAGGAAGTTGATAATTTCACTGTCACCAGTTTTCTACTGTTTTTTTTTTCATATATTTAAATCCGATTAAATTCGATAAATCTAGCGTACGAAGTAACCACGCCCATATTTCATCCAATAGGTGATCGACACGTGGCCCACGGGTGCAGTCATCCGTATCGTGATCAACAAAGAGCACCTCCTAGCGGATAATGGGTGGACGGTTCAACTGACTTTCACAAAGTAAGAAAATAATTAGTAAATGAGGGTAAAAATATACCAAAAGTTGACTTGTGTGTTTAGTATAATCCTTACAAACAACTTACTTTGATCTGTTTGTGAAAATTATATCGAAATGTTTTGATATTGTCAAAAACGAAGAAATAAGATAAAAAAGGTCAAAGGTACAACACAAAAGTATTGAGTTACGTATAAAATAACAATGGAACTTATGCGGCGAAATTAAAAACAAATCAACATAAAACTCTGTTTTCGATCAATTATAGTTAACAGTATTTCGGTCGAAAAGACTTCTTTTTCTTTCTTTTTTCTTTCTTTTTTTTTTTTTTTTTTTTCAATTTTCCTACCAATGTTTTTCTCTTATAACAGGGAGTTACCCGATGATGTGACCGTAGTTTCGTGGACATCTGAGTTGGTTTCGTTAGGGGGAAGGTACCTTTCGGTAAAGAACCAACCGCACAACAAAGATCTCACGGGAATTGATGTTTTTTCATTCACAATTGTCATGATTGGAGGGACATTAGAGTCCACGGCAGGATATACTGGTAAGACAAAGAGGCTCAGGTAACTGTAAGTTGGAACGCATTCGTTGTCATTTAGTATGACGAAGGCGATTTAAATATGTTGCCAAAACGTTAGTTAACAATTACAATTAACAGAGGAGCTGTTTTTAATTATTAGTAGGCCTATTATTCCAATGTTTTAATAAAGTTATAGGTATTTCTTAAAAAGCTGGATTCTTTTATAAAGTATAACACACGTTACACCGTTAAGTTGAAATAGCGATCCATTTATTGGCAAAATATGGCAATGTAGAATTTTACAAAATGAATAACATCATTAGGTTTCGGTTCAGTAATCTACTGTGCCAACAGAAAACGTCAATTCATAAGTTGAAATGTGCGATCTTTATTAAATTCAATCCTTGAAAACCAGGCTGGACTATTTATCTCCAGTAAAAATGCAGTTGCTACTAGGAATACTGAAAATAAGTCTTATTTCTTGATGAAGGCATACTGTTTTTGTAGCCGAAACGTTGGAGAAAATAAATAAAAAATTGTCGTAAAATCTTCTTGATTTACCTCCAGCTAACCAGCAGACACTTTTGTTCCAGCTTTAGTTGCTTTCTACCCGGAAGAAGTCACAAACGCCGAATGCTTCGCTTCAGCAAATAATGGAAACCCGGGGATGTATCTTCAGCAACCGGTGAGTGGATGGTTGGGCGATATACGAAAACTACAAAAAATGAAATATTTT
Source organism: Ascidiella aspersa (assembly GCF_963924565.1). Lineage (NCBI taxonomy): Eukaryota > Metazoa > Chordata > Ascidiacea > Phlebobranchia > Ascidiidae > Ascidiella > Ascidiella aspersa. The sequence continues at coordinate 30,911,289 of NC_139452.1, read as the reverse complement.
CATAAATTATCTCAACACGTGAATACGGTTCTGTTTAACCCGTACAATCCATACTACTGCATTAAGCAATATTTTGTCTGGTTGAATATGACCAACGGGTATGTAACGATATCATTTTTCGTGTGTAGCTCAGAAATATTTAATTTACTTTGTAAGGTGGTAATTTAATAATTTGGAATACTTTATCCTAAAATTGTACCAAATCACATGTCTACACTTTTTGGAAATATTTAAAGTGTGTTTTTCTAGGGCGGTGAACACGGAAGCAATGGATATAGCAACATGGACAAGAAAATTGAAAAGAGGGTAAGTTAAGGTTAAACTTGTTATTTATACAAATCTTACCAGTTTACAATCACCAAGGCACGCAGAAAATAAAAACCAGTACTTAAATTGACAAAAGCCTCATATTTTATAGCATTTGGTAAATCTTAATTTGTGACAGTAGTGTTAAGAATGTTAAGTAAAGTTTATAAAGCAGTCTCAATGATTTCCATTTAGATACAGGGCGGTGTTATAAAATAAACAGCAAAACCTAATTAAATGTCAAAGGCTGTATTTTATCGGTTTAAGATTTTGTCTTATGTTAGTTTGAAGATACGCAATACGAGGGACGAAACGACAAATAAAATAGTATTTTTTGTCAACCATCTACATCAATTTCAAAACGTACATTGAATCAGAATGCTACCTACCTTTGCATCAGTGGTTCTTAAACTTTTTGAGATACGCCCCCCTTTTACAATTTTAACAAAACTTGCGCCCCATCTTTTTTCAAAATCAAAAAGCATAAAGCAGAACAGCAATTTATTTCCAGTTAAGTTGCATTAATGCGAAGGATTTAAATATTTTTCGGATACCAATTGTTTAATTCGAGGGTTAGTAGCAGGGAAATATCACTTCGCCTTGTTTAGTCATAATTCATGCAGAGTTTGTCAATTTCTCGCGCCCCTCTTGTGAACCTCACACGCCCCCCAGTTTAATAACCACTGTAATATTCTTATTATGTCTTACTTTGTCAAATATTTTGGTTCGCACCTACATATATCTTATTCGAATGCCTACTGTGAATATGCAGTAAAACAAGCGTTTTGTTTTCAGCCTTCTGGCATTTTACGCCCCAAGCCTTCAAAGAAACCCATCCAAACAACAACAATTAAGCCGAGGGTACAAAGACCAACCGCTCCTACAATAAGAAGGACAACAACACACCGGCCACAACAACAGCAACAGCAACAACAGAACAACAACAATGGTCGTGACAATAGCAATCGTGACAATAACAATCGCAACAACAACCAAAACACTAACAATCAAAACAACAACAATCATGACAACAACAACAACAACCACAACAATCAGAACAACAACAATCATGGCAATAACAACAACCACAACAATCAAAACAACAACAATCATGGCAATAACAACAACAATCATGACAACAACAATCATGGCAATAACAACAACAATCATGGCAATAACAATGTTCAAATCGACAACGGAGCGGTGCAAAGAATGAAGGGAAGTTGTAATGGTGAGTTGGGAGACAAAAAACATTTTTCTGTGTAAAATGTTAAGTTAGCTTACTCACCAATTAAAAAAAATAGTGTCTTCTAATTTGATGGTAAAGGTTGTCAAATAAACAGTACAGTTGATCTTTAGAACAGTACCACCTGGTTTAAAGCTTAGGTTAAAAAAAATTGGTTATAAAAAAAGTTTAAGTATATTATTTTTAGAATATTGTGTTAATTTACATCTTAAAAAAACTAACAGAGTCATATTGTATATTTTTTCCACTCTACAACTTTTAATGAACTCTAACATTAGGTTTCCGTCATATTAGTTATTTAAAAATGTTTTAGAACAAGCCCTGGTACAGAAGGTCTCAAAATTTAAGTATCAACATTTGCATATTTTGATTCAAACCTTTCTTTCTGTGACGTAACAACACTTTATGGTTGCAGTATTGCGCAACGGGATGGAAGTGAAAAACCCGGGGTACGAGTCAGTATCGGGTTCGGGAAAGTACCGCTTCAACGCTGACCTGGTGATTAGTGGGGAGAAGAATATGATGAAAGATTGGACGCTTAAGGTGGTCTTCTCAAAACCAATGGATTCAATACAGGTGAGGTGGAATAATTATGAGTTGTATTATGTTTTCTCGTGTGTATTAATGTATTATACAAATGAAATATCGAATAATATATTGCTGAAGTTACATAAATTTGCCAAACAAATGCAGGGTTCATATAAGATTGTACAGTGCAGCAAAGAATTGACAGACACATATCTCGTTAAATACTGACACTTTTAAAGGTTTAAGACTTTATATTGAACAATTATTAATATTTTTTCCCCCTTGATTAATGAAGTTTAATCCGAAAGAAAAGCCCAACGTTGCAAATCAAATTAACAGACAATAATAAATCAATGTAGTTTGTCGTTCTAAGCTTAAATTTCAAAACCTTTCTCTCATCTAAATTAACATCAACTGGTATTGCTTTAGGTCTTTAGCTCTCATTAAAAAAAATTAAATTCATACTGTTTTATCATTTGATTAACGAAGTCGAAACAAAACAGACAATGTAAACGTACACCAACACAGTTTGTGATTTAAATTTATGTTTTGAATGTCCTTAACAACTTCACGTGAAGACTAATTTGATATATGACGTAATAACTCTTTGTATCACGTGACCTGCAGGTTTGGGAGGCAAACCTTGGTGGGAAATCATCGGATGGTCACGTGTTCATGTTCAAACCGAAGACTTGGAACGCAGAGTTGCGAGACGACTTCAGTTTCCTGATTATTCCGCAGATGGAGGGCCAGGAAATGCCCAAGAGTGAGTCGAGAAACCGACAGAGTAGTAGAAGCTTACAAGCATGGACTTGGTGTATAATTTTTCGTGTGCGACCCTGGTCTAAAAATAAAGTGAAGCCGATACCCGATGCCAATCTGATGTTAAATTGATGACACGCAGAGTCAGCGACTCGCTCCTCTCTGAGCCTGTGTAACTCAGTTGGTAGAGCGACGATCCCGGCTTGACCGGAGGTCGTGAGTTTGAACCTCACTGCAGGCTAGTTTTACTAACAGAATGCAGCAGGCAACGGTAATATGGTTGTTCCGCGACTCGCTCCTCTCTGAGCCTGTGTAGCTCAGTTGGTAGAGCGACGGTCCCTGTAATCCCGAGGTCGTGAGTTCGAACCTCACTGCAGGCTATTTGTTTTTCTAGCCTGCCCTGCTTGTATAATCGATTGACAGATTCGGTGAATCTGCAAAGGCTTTCCGGTGAGCACGGTTGAGAGTATAATCAAGGTCCTGGTGTGTAGGGATGTTCGATAATATCGGATCGGAACCGATACCCAAGTCGGATACTAGGGTATCGGTGCTAAACTGCTACAGCATGTTTACCTAGTGTTTTACGATCATAAATTTTTATCAAGTGATTTCATGGTTGTACAGAGCAACTTAAAAAAACTAATTCAAGCGCAACCAACCTGTAGAAAAACAATATTACTGAGTTTATTTCGATGATATGTTGCTTTGGGACGGTAAATAAAAATTTCATTGTTTAGATTTACCACGTATGCCTGCATAATATTTAACCACTTGAGCTGCTTTTTACTGGTAATGTTATTGCTTACCCATTGCAAGTTCTAAACCTTTTAACTAACGTCTACTTTCTTTACCAATCCTGTTTTATTCACAGCTGTGATATTCCTTTGTCCTGGGGGAGTGACACCAAATATGGATTGGCGAGGATTGTTTGGAAGTCCACGACAACAACAGCAAGGTAATGTTTCAACATGAAGGACTTTAATATAGAAAAAACGAGCACGCCAGGATTCGAAACTGCAATCTTCTGAATCGTAGTATGCTTTAAAATACATTATGGAGCTTTTAATTTTTTTCTTGTAAAAACAACTGATGAACTGATAAAACAAGCCTACTGTATAAAAAACATAAAATAATTTTCTTCATGATTTTTACACTTTAGTTCCTGCGGGAGATTCAATTGGTATTAAATAAACCAAACTTCATTTTGAGCCCTATTTATCTTATTTTAATTTTGAACAAAAATTTGAAGCAGCTGTTCGTTTACAATAATACGAAAACAACCATATTATCTCACAAATTGATTTTTTAGGTAGTGGCAGCATTCCTCAAGATCAACAAGAACAAGAAAAATTGCGACAAAAAGAATTAGAACGGCGACAAAAAGCAATCGCTCGCGAACAAAGAAAACAACAAGAAAAAAGACAAAGACAAATACAATTGGAACAAGAAGAAAAAGAAAGGAGGGGAGAAGTCAGTTC